>NC_135411.1:50163535-50258535 GCF_051991245.1 Festucalex cinctus
AATATATTCCAGCAATTCAAGCCATGAGCCAGCTTTTCAGTTCCAAAATTCACGCCTTGCCCACAATTCCCGATTTCGTACCCGAATATTTCCCACATTCTACATTTTCCATTTACTTCCACATTATTCATCCAATTGACGTCGTTCCAGCTTCAATATATTCCAGCATTTCAAGCCATTAGCTCTTCCAGCTTTTCAGTTCCAAAATTCACACCTTGCCCACAATTCCTGATTTCGTACCCGAATATTTCCCACATTCTACATTTTCGATTTACTTCCACATTATTCATCCGATTGACGTCGTTTCAACTTCAATATATTCCACCACTTCAAGCCATGAGCTCTTCCAGCTTTTCAGTTCCAAAATTCACGCTTTGCCCACAATTCCCGATTTCGTACCCGAATATTTCCCACATTCTACATTTTCCATTTACTTACACATTATTCATCCGATTGACGTCGTTCCAGCTTCAATATATTCCAGCAATTCAAGCCATGAGCTCTTCCAGCTTTTCAGTTCCAAAATTCACGCCTTACCCACAATTCCCAATTTCGTACCCAAATATTTCCCACATTCTACATTTTCCATTTACTTCCACATTATTTATCCGATTGACTTCGTTCCAACTTCAATATATTCCACCATTTCACGTCATGAGCTCTTCCATCTTACCACCTAACTTACCACGTATGGCGGCCATTTTCCAACTTACCATGCACGGCGGCCATTTTAGACAAATGATATGCCCAGGTTTCTCGCCAACCTGGCCTCCCAAGGCGGTGGCCATTTTGGCCAATTGATTAGGTATGCGTGTGATTCTTGCCAGGATATTCCCCGACCTGAACAGGAAGTGACCAATATCAACAGGAAGTGACCTCATATCAACAGGAAGTGACTTAATTTCAACAGGAAGTGACTTAATTTCAACAGGAAGTGACCTAAAATCAACAGGAAGTGACCTGATTTTAACAGGAAATGACCCGATTTCAACAGGAAGTGACCTGATTTTAACAGGAAGTGACTTCATGTCAACAGGAAGTGACTTAAAATCAACAGGAAGTGACCCGATTTCAACAGGAAGTGACTTAATTTCAACAGGAAGTGACCTAAAATCAACAGGAAGTGACCTGTTTTTAACAGGAAGTGACCCAATTTCAACAGGAAGTGACCCAATTTTGACAGGAAGTGACCTGATATCAACAGGAAGTGACCCAATTTCAACAGGAAGTGACCCAATTTTGACAGGAAGTGACCTGATATCAACAGGAAGTGACCCAATTTCAACAGGAAGTGACCCGATTTCAACAGTAAGTGACCCGATTTCAACAGGAAGTGGCCTGAAATCAACAGGAAGTGAGCATGCTAGTGCTAAGTTAGCATGCTAATGCTAGCTAATGCTAATTCTAGCTGAACATGCTAATGCTATTGCTAGCTTAGCATGCTAATGCTAATGTTAGCTCAGCATGCTAATGCTAATGTTAGCTTAGCATGTGAATGCTAATGTTAGCTTAGCATGCTAATGCTAATGTTAGCTTAGCATGCTAATGCTAAGTTAGCATGCTAATGCTAATGTTAGCTTAGCATGTTAATGCTAAGTTAGCATGCTAATGCTAATGTTAGCTTAGCATGCTAATGCTAATGTTAGCTTAGCATGCTAATACTAATGCTAAGTTAGCATGCTAATGCTAATGTTAGCATGCTAATGCTAATGTTAGCTTAGCATGCTAATGCTAATGTTAGCATGCTAATGCTAATGTTAGCTTAGCATGCCAATGCTAATGTTAGCTTAGAATGCTAATGCTAAGTTAGCATGCTAATGCTAATGTTAGCTTAGCATGCTAATGCTAAGTTAGCACATTAATGCTAATGTTAACTTAGCATGCTAATGCTAGCTTAGTATACTAATGCAAATGTGACCTGATTTCAACAGAGTGACTATTACTCCATTGCTTAAGTTTGCCACTCCTTACACCATTGCGACTCGATTCTACCCTCCTTACTTCATTGCTTACTTAATTCTTCTCACTTTACTCCATTGCTTACCCGATTACTTGCTACTTCGTCCATTTCTTACTTGATTTCTTCCTTGTTTTCTTGTTTCTTGCTGATTTATTTTTACTTTTGTGGTATTTGTCTTCCTTCAACTGCTTCTAGATTTCTGGATGAATTTAAACCATTCCAACTTCAGCATGTTTAGCTCATTCCATGTCATTCAGTATCATTCAACATCATTCAATATCATTCAATATCATTCAATATCTTTCAATATCTTTCAATATCATTCATCATCATTCAACATTATTCCAAATCATTCCACAGGTATTCATTCAGCTCTCCAGCCTTCACACGCCATTTCCCCAGAAATGGCATTTCTAGTTATTGTGTGAAGGCTGGAGGCCTTCACACATATGTTATTCTACACCATTCCCGTTATTCTTATTCTTATTATTGTGTGAAGGCTGGAGGCCTTCACACATATGTTATTCTACACCATTCCCGTTATTCTTATTATTATTATTGTGTGAAGGCTGGAGGCCTTCACACATATGTTATTCTACACCATTCCCGTTATTCTTATTCTTATATTTTATTCCTCGCACTTTTTTGTCCAGTTTCTTATTCCACATTTTTCACCCGATTCACTCCATTCCAATTTCAAACGATTCAAAATATTCGCGCCTACAGCGCTTCCATTTTTCTTATTCCCACGATTCACGTGTTACCCGCAATTCCCAATTTCGTACCCGATTTTTCCCCATGTATTCTTAATGGGAGATTCAAAATTTCACATTTCCTTCCACATTTTTCATCCGATTGACTTCGTTCCAACTTCAATATGTTCCATCATGAGCTCTTCCAGCTTTTCAGTTCCAAAATTCACGCCTTACCCACAATTCACGATTTCCTACCCGAATATTTCCCACATTCTACATTTTTCATTTCCTTCCACATTATTCATCCGATTGACTTCGTTCCAACTTCAATATATTCCAGCAATTCAAGCCATGAGCTCTTCCAGCTTTTCAGTTCCAAAATTCATGCCTTACCCACAATTCCCGATTTCGTACCCGAATATTTGCCACATTCTACATTTCACATTTACTTCGACATTTTTCAACCGATTGACGTGGTTTCAACTTCAATATATTCCACCAATTCAAGCCATGAGCTCTTCCAGTTTTTCAGGTCCAAAATTCACGCCTTACCCACAATTCCCAATTTCGTACCCAAATATTTCCCACATTCTACATTTTCCATTTACTTCCACATTATTTATCCGATTGACTTCGTTCCAACTTAAATATATTCCACCATTTCACGTCATGAGCTCTTCCATCTTACCACCTAACTTAACACGCATGGCGGCCATTTTCCAACTTACCATGCACGGCGGCCATTTTAGACAAATGATATGCCCAGGTTTCTCGCCAACCTGGCCTCCCACGGCAGTGGCCATTTTGGCCAATTGATTAGGTATGCGTGTGATTCTTGCCAGGATATTCCCTGACCTGAACAGGAAGTGACCAATATCAACAGGAAGTGACCTCATATCAACAGCAAGTGACTTAATTTCAACAGGAAGTGACTTAATTTCAACAGGAAGTGACTTAAAATCAACAGTAAGTGACCTGATTTTAACAGGAAGTGACCTCATATCAACAGGAAGTGACTTAAAATCAACAGGAAGTGACCCAATTTCAACAGGAAGTGACTTAATTTCAACAGGAAGTGACTTAATTTCAACAGGAAGTGACCTAAAATCATCAGGAAGTGACCTGTTTTTAAGAGGAAGTGACCCGATTTACACAGGAAGTGACCCAATTTTGACCTGATATCAACAGGAAGTAACCTAAAATCAACAGGAAGTGACACAACTTCAATAGGAAGTGCCCCGATTTCAACAGGAAGTGACCCGATTTCAACAGGAAGTGGCCTGAAATCAACAGGAAGTGAGCATGCTAGTGTTAAGTTAGCATGCTAATGCTAGCTAATGCTAAAGCTAGCTGGACATGCTAATGCTATTGCTAGCTTAGCATGCTAATGCTAATGTTAGCTCAGCATGCTAATGCTAAGTTAGCATGCTAATGCTAGCTTAGCATATGAGTGCTAATGTTAGCTTAGCATACTAACGTTAATGTTAGCTTAGCATGCTAATGCTAATGTTAGCTGAGCATGTTAATGCTAATGTTAGCTTAGCATGCTAATGCTAAGCTAGCATGCTAGTGTTAATGTTAGCTTAGCATGCTAAGCTAATATTAGCATTAGCATGCTAGCTAATGCTAATGCTAAGTGAGTATGCTAATGCTAGCTTAGCATGCTAATGCTAAGCTAGCATGCTAATGCTAATGTTAGCTTAGCATGCTAATGCTAAGTTAGCATGCCAATGCTAATGTTAACATGCTAACATTAGAATTAAACGTTAGAATTTAAACCATTCCAACTTCAGCATGTTAAGCTCATTCCATGTCTTTCAGTATCATTCAACATCATTCAACATCATTCAAAACCATTCAATATCATTCAATATCTTTCAATATCATTCATCATCATTCAACATTATTCCAAATCATTCCACAGGTATTCATTCAGCTCTCCAGCCTTCACACGCCATTTCCCCAGAAATGGCATTTCTAGTTATTATTATATTTTATTCCTCGCACTTTTTTGTCCAGTTTCTTCTTCCACATTTTTCACCCGATTCACTCCGTTCCAATTTCAAACGATTCCAAATATTCACGCCTACAGCGCTTCCATTTTTCTTATTCCCACGATTCACGTGTTACCCACAATTCCCGATTTCGTACCCGATTTTTCCCCATTTATTCTTAATGGGAGATTCAAAATTTCACATTTCCTTCCACATTTTTCATCCGATTCACTTCGTTCCAACTTCAATATGTTCCATAATGAGCTTTTCAGTTCCAAAATTCACGCCTTACCCACAATTCATGATTTCGTACCCGAATATTTCCCACATTCTACATTTTTCATTTACTTCCACATTATTCATCCGATTGACTTCGTTCCAACTTCAATATATTCCAGCAATTCAAGCCATGAGCTATTCCAGCTTTTCAGTTCCAAAATTCACGCCTGACCCACAATTCCCGATTTCGTACCCGAATATTTCCCACATTCTACATTTTCCATTTACTTACACATTATTCATCCGATTGACGTCGTTCCAGCTTCAATATATTCCAGCATTTCAAGCCATTAGCTCTTCCAGCTTTTCAGTTCCAAAATTCACGCCTTGCCCACAATTCCTGATTTCGTACCCGAATATTTCCCACATTCTACATTTTCCATTTACTTCCACATTATTCATCCGATTGACGTCGTTTAAACTTCAATATATTCCACCACTTCAAGCCATGAGCTCTTCCAGCTTTTCAGTTCCAAAATTTACGCCTGACCCACAATTCCCGATTTCGTACCCGAATATTTCCCACATTCTACATTTTCCATTTACTTACACATTATTCATCCGATTGACGTCGTTCCAGCTTCAATATATTCCAGCATTTCAAGCCATTAGCTCTTCCAGCTTTTCAGTTCCAAAATTCACGCCTTGCCCACAATTCCCGATTTCGTACCCGAATATTTCCCACATTCTACATTTTCCATTTACTTACACATTATTCATCCGATTGACGTCGTTCCAGCTTCAATATATTCCAGCAATTCAAGCCATGAGCTCTTCCAGCTTTTCAGTTCCAAAATTCACACCTTGCCCACAATTCCGGATTTCGTACCCGAATATTTCCCACATTCTATATTTCACATTTACTTCCACATTAGTCATCCGATTGACTTCGTTCCAACTTCAATATATTCCAGCAATTCAAGCCATGAGCTCTTCCAGCTTTTCAGTTCCAAAATTCATGCCTTACCAACAATTCCCAATTTCGTACCCGAATATTTCCCACATTCTACATTTCACATTTACTTCGACATTTTTCATCCGATTGACGTCGTTTCAACTTCAATATATATAAGTTAGCATGCTAATGCTAATGTTAGCTTAGCATGCTAATGCTAATGTTAGCTTAGCATGCTAATGCTAATGTTAGCATGCTAATGCTAATGTTTGCTTAGCATGCCAATGCTAATGTTAGCTTAGAATGCTAATGCTAAGTTAGCATGCTAATGCTAATGTTAGCTTAGCATGCTAATGCCAAGTTAGCATATTAATGCTAATGTTAACTTAGCATGCTAATGCTAGCTTAGTATACTAATGCAAATGTGACCTGATTTCAACAGAGTGACTATTACTCCATTGCTTAAGTTTGCCACTCCTTACACCATTGCGACTCGATTCTACCCTCCTTACTTCATTGCTTACTTAATTCTTCTCACTTTACTCCATTGCTTACCCGATTACTTGCTACTTCCTCCATTTCTTACTTGATTCCTTCCTTGTTTTCATGATTCTTGCTGATTTATTTTTACTTTTGTGGTATTTATCTTCCTTCAACTGCTTCTAGATTTCTGGATGAATTTAAACCATTCCAACTTCAGCATGTTAAGCTCATTCCATGTCATTCAGTATCATTCAACATCATTCAATATCATTCAATATCTTTCAATATCTTTCAATATCATTCATCATCATTCAACATTATTCCAAATCATTCCACAGGTATTCATTCAGCTCTCCAGCCTTCACACGCCATTTCCCCAGAAATGGCATTTCTAGTTGTGTGAAGGCTGGAGGCCTTCACACATATGTTATTCTACACCATTCCCGTTATTCTTATTATTATTCTTATTATTATTATTCTTATATTTTATTCCTCGCACTTTTTTGTCCAGCTTCTACTTCCACATTTTTCACCCGATTCACTCCGTTCCAATTTCAAACGATTCCAAATATTCGCGCCTAGAGCGCTTCCATTTTTCTTATTCCCACGATTCACGTGTTACCCGCAATTCCCGATTTCGTACCCGATTTTTCCCCATGTATTCTTAATGGGAGATTCAAAATTTCACATTTCCTTCCACATTTTTCATCCGATTCACTTCGTTCCAACTTCAATATGTTCCATAATGAGCTTTTCAGTTCCAAAATTCACGCCTTACCCACAATTCACGATTTCGTACCCGAATATTTCCTACATTCTACATTTTTCATTTACTTCCACATTATTCATCCGATTGACTTCGTTCCAACTTCAATATATTCCAGCAATTCAAGCAATGAGCTCTTCCAGCTTATCAGTTCCAAAATTCACGCCTTACCCACAATTCCCGATTTCGTACCCGCATATTACCCACATTCTACATTTTCCATTTACTTCCACATTATTCATCCAATTGACGTTGTTCCAGCTTCAATATATTCCACAATTTCAAGCCATTAGCTCTTCCAGCTTTTCAGTTCCAAAATTTACGCCTGACCCACAATTCCCGATTTCGTACCCGAATATTTCCCACATTCTACATTTTCCATTTACTTACACATTATTCATCCGATTGACGTCGTTCCAGCTTCAATATATTCCAGCAATTCAAGCCATGAGCTCTTCCAGCTTTTCAGTTCCAAAATTCACGCCTTGCCCACAATTCCCGATTTCGTACCCGAATATTTCCCACATTCTACATTTTCCATTTACTTACACATTATTCATCCGATTGACGTCGTTCCAGCTTCAATATATTCCAGCAATTCAAGCCATGAGCTCTTCCAGCTTTTCAGTTCCAAAATTCACACCTTGCCCACAATTCCGGATTTCGTACCCGAATATTTCCCACATTCTATATTTCACATTTACTTCCACATTAGTCATCCGATTGACTTCGTTCCAACTTCAATATATTCCAGCAATTCAAGCCATGAGCTCTTCCAGCTTTTCAGTTCCAAAATTCATGCCTTACCCACAATTCCCGATTGCGTACCCGAATATTTCCCACATTCTACATTTCACATTTACTTCGACATTTTTCAACCGATTGACGTGGTTTCAACTTCAATATATTCCACCAATTCAAGCCATGAGCTCTTCCAGCTTTTCAGTTCCAAAATTCACGCCTTACCCACAATTCCCAATTTCGTACCCAAATATTTCCCACATTCTACATTTTCCATTTACTTCCACATTATTTATCCGATTGACTTCGTTCCAACTTCAATATATTCCACCATTTCACGTCATGAGCTCTTCCATCTTACCACCTAACTTACCACGTATGGCGGCCATTTTCCAACTTACCATGCACGGCGGCCATTTTAGACAAATGATATGCCCAGGTTTCTCGCCAACCTGGCCTCCCAAGGCGGTGGCCATTTTGGCCAATTGATTAAGTATGCGTGTGATTCTTGCCAGGATATTCCCCGACCTGAACAGGAAGTGACCAATATCAACAGGAAGTGACCTCATATCAACAGGAAGTGACTTAATTTCAACAGGAAGTGACTTAATTTCAACAGGAAGTGACCTAAAATCAACAGGAAGTGACCTGATTTTAACAGGAAATGACCCGATTTCAACAGGAAGTGACCTGATTTTAACAGGAAGTGACTTAATTTCAACAGGAAGTGACCTAAAATCAACAGGAAGTGACCTGTTTTTAACAGGAAGTGACCCAATTTCAACAGGAAGTGACCCAATTTTGACAGGAAGTGACCTGATATCAACAGGAAGTGACCCAATTTCAACAGGAAGTGACCCAATTTTGACAGGAAGTGACCTGATATCAACAGGAAGTGACCCAATTTCAACAGGAAGTGACCCGATTTCAACAGGAAGTGACCCGATTTCAACAGGAAGTGGCCTGAAATCAACAGGAAGTGAGCATGCTAGTGCTAAGTTAGCATGCTAATGCTAGCTAATGCTAATTCTAGCTGAACATGCTAATGCTATTGCTAGCTTAGCATGCTAATGCTAATGTTAGCTCAGCATGCTAATGCTAATGTTAGCTTAGCATGTGAATGCTAATGTTAGCTTAGCATGCTAATGCTAATGTTAGCTTAGCATGCTAATGCTAAGTTAGCATGCTAATGCTAATGTTAGCTTAGCATGTTAATGCTAAGTTAGCATGCTAATGCTAATGTTAGCTTAGCATGCTAATGCTAATGTTAGCTTAGCATGCTAATACTAATGTTAGCATGCTAATGCTAATGTTAGCTTAGCATGCTAATGCTAATGTTAGCATGCTAATGCTAATGTTAGCTTAGCATGCCAATGCTAATGTTAGCTTAGAATGCTAATGCTAACTTAGCACGCTAATGCTAATGTTAGCTTAGCATGCTAATGCTAAGTTAGCACATTAATGCTAATGTTAACTTAGCATGCTAATGCTAGCTTAGTATACTAATGCAAATGTGACCTGATTTCAACAGAGTGACTATTACTCCATTGCTTAAGTTTGCCACTCCTTACACCATTGCGACTTGATTCTACCCTCCTTACTTCATTGCTTACTTAATTCTTCTCACTTTACTCCATTGCTTACCCGATTACTTGCTACTTCGTCCATTTCTTACTTGATTTCTTCCTTGTTTTCTTGTTTCTTGCTGATTTATTTTTACTTTTGTGGTATTTGTCTTCCTTCAACTGCTTCTAGATTTCTGGATGAATTTAAACCATTCCAACTTCAGCATGTTTAGCTCATTCCATGTCATTCAGTATCATTCAACATCATTCAATATCATTCAATATCATTCAATATCTTTCAATATCTTTCAATATCATTCATCATCATTCAACATTATTCCAAATCATTCCACAGGTATTCATTCAGCTCTCCAGCCTTCACACGCCATTTCCCCAGAAATGGCATTTCTAGTTATTATTATTATTATTATTATATTTTATTCCTCGCACTTTTTTGTCCAGCTTCTACTTCCACATTTTTCACCCGATTCACTCCGTTCCAATTTCAAACGATTCCAAATATTCGCGCCTAGAGCGCTTCCATTTTTCTTATTCCCACAATTCACGTGTTACCCGCAATTCCCGATTTCGTACCCGATTTTTCCCCATGTATTCTTAATGGGAGATTCAAAATTTCACATTTCCTTCCACAGTTTTCATCCGATTCACTTCGTTCCAACTTCAATATGTTCCATCATGAGCTCTTCCAGCTTTTCAGTTCCAAAATTCACGCCTTACCCACAATTCACGATTTCGTACCCGAATATTTCCCACATTCTACATTTTTCATTTACTTCCACATTATTCATCCGATTGACTTCGTTCCAACTTCAATATATTCCAGCAATTCAAGCCATGAGCTCTTCCAGCTTTTCAGTTCCAAAATTCACTCCTTACCCACAATTCTCGATTTCGTACCCGCACATTACCCACATTCTACATTTTCCATTTACTTCGACATTTTTCATCCGATTGACGTCGTTTCAACTTCAATATATTCCACCAATTCAAGCCATGAGCTCTTCCAGCTTTTCAGTTCCAAAATTCACGCCTTACCCACAATTCCCAATTTCGTACCCAAATATTTCCCACATTCTACATTTTCCATTTACTTACACATTATTCATCCGATTGACTTTGTTCCAACTTCAATATATTCCAGCAATTCAAGCCATGAGCTCTTCCAGCTTTTCAGTTCCAAAATTCATGCCTTACCCACAATTCCCGATTTCGTACCCGAATATTTCCCACATTATACATTTCACATTTACTTCGACATTTTTCATCCGATTGACGTCGTTTCAACTTCAATCTATTCCACCAATTCAAGCCATGAGCTCTTCCTGCTTTTCAGTTCCAAAATTCACGCCTTACCCACAATTCCCAATTTCGTGCCCAAATATTTCCTACATTCTACATTTTCCATTTACTTCCACATTATTTATCCGATTGACTTCGTTCTAACTTCAATATATTCCAGCAATTCAAGCCATGAGCTCTTCCAGCTTTTCAGTTCCAAAATTCATGCCTTACCCACAATTCCCGATTTCGTACCCGAATATTTCCCACATTCTACATTTCACATTTACTTCGACATTTTTTATCCGATTGACGTTGTTTCAACTTCAATATATTCCACCAATTCAAGCCATGAGCTCTTCCAGCTTTTCAGTTCCAAAATTCCCGCCTTACCCACAATTCCCAATTTCGTACCCAAATATTTCCCACATTCTACATTTTCCATTTACTTCCACATTATTTATCCGATTGACTTCGTTCCAACTTCAATATATTCCACCATTTCACGTCATGAGCTCTTCCATCTTACCACCTAACTTACCACGTATGGCGGCCATTTTCCAACTTACCATGCACGGCGGCCATTTTAGACAAATGATATGCCCAGGTTTCTCGCCAACCTGGCCTCCCAAGGCGGTGGCCATTTTGGCCAATTGATTAGGTATGCGTGTGATTCTTGCCAGGATATTCCCCGACCTGAACAGGAAGTGACCAATATCAACAGGAAGTGACCTCATATCAACAGGAAGTGACCTAAAATCAACAGGAAGTGACCTGATTTTAACAGGAAATGACCCGATTTCAACAGGAAGTGACCTGATTTTAACAGGAAGTGACCTCATATCAACAGGAAGTGACTTAAAATCAACAGGAAGTGACCCGATTTCAACAGGAAGTGACTTAATTTCAACAGGAAGTGGCCTAAAATCAACAGGAAGTGACCTGTTTTTAACAGGAAGTGACCCGATTTCAACAGGAAGTGACCCAATTTTGACAGGAAGTGACCTGATATCAACAGGAAGTGACCCAATTTCAACAGGAAGTGACCCAATTTTGACAGGAAGTGACCTGATATCAACAGGAAGTGACCCAATTTCAACAGGAAGTGACCCGATTTCAACAGGAAGTGGCCTGAAATCAACAGGAAGTGAGCATGCTAGTGCTAAGTTAGCATGCTAATGCTAGCTAATGCTAATGCTAGCTGAACATGCTAATGCTATTGCTAGCTTAGCATGCTAATGCTAATGTTAGCTCAGCATGCTAATGCTAATGCTAGCTTAGCATGTGAATGCTAATGTTAGCTTAGCATATTAATGCTAATGTTAGCTTAGCATGCTAATGCTAAGTTAGCATGCTAATGCTAATGTTAGCTTAGCATGTTAATGCTAAGTTAACATGCTAATGCTAATGTTAGCTTAGCATGCTAATGCTAAGTTAGCATGCTAATGTTAATGCTAAGTTAGCATGCTAATGCTAATGTTAGCATGCTAATGCTAATGTTAACTTAGCATGCTAATGCTAATGTTAGCATGCTAATGCTAATGTTAGCTTAGAATGCTAATGCTAATGTTAACATGCTAATGCTAATGTTAGCTTAGCATGCTAATGCTAAGTTAGCATATTAATGCTAATGTTAACTTAGCATGCTAATGCTAGCTTAGTATACTAATGCAAATGTGACCTGATTTCAACAGAGTGACTATTACTCCATTGCTTAAGTTTGCCACTCCTTACACCATTGCGACTCGATTCTACCCTCCTTACTTCATTGCTTACTTAATTCTTCTCACTTTACTCCATTGCTTACCCGATTACTTGCTACTTCCTCCATTTCTTACTTGATTCCTTCCTTGTTTTCATGTTTCTTGCTGATTTATTTTTACTTTTGTGGTATTTATCTTCCTTCAACTGCTTCTAGATTTCTGGATGAATTTAAACCATTCCAACTTCAGCATGTTAAGCTCATTCCATGTCATTCAGTATCATTCAACATCATTCAATATCATTCAATATCTTTCAATATCTTTCAATATCATTCATCATCATTCAACATTATTCCAAATCATTCCACAGGTATTCATTCAGCTCTCCAGCCTTCACACGCCATTTCCCCAGAAATGGCATTTCTAGTTATTATTATATTTTATTCCTCGCACTTTTTTGTCCAGTTTCTTCTTCCACATTTTTCACCCGATTCACTCCGTTCCAATTTCAAACGATTCCAAATATTCGCGCCTAGAGCGCTTCCATTTTTCTTATTCCCACGATTCACGTGTTACCCGCAATTCCCGATTTCGTACCCGATTTTTCCCCATGTATTCTTAATGGGAGATTCAAAATTTCACATTTCCTTCCACATTTTTCATCCGATTCACTTCGTTCCAACTTCAATATGTTCCATCATGAGCTTTTCAGTTCCAAAATTCACGCCTTACCCACAATTCACGATTTCGTACCCGAATATTTCCCACATTCTACATTTTTCATTTACTTCCACATTATTCATCTGATTGACTTCGTTCCAACTTCAATATATTCCAGCAATTCAAGCCATGAGCTATTCCAGCTTTTCAGTTCCAAAATTCACGCCTTGCCCACAATTCCCGATTTCGTACCCGAATATTTCCCACATTCTACATTTTCAATTTACTTCCACATTATACATCCAATTAACGTCGTTCCAGCTTCAATATATTCCAGCATTTCAAGCCATTAGCTCTTCCAGCTTTTCAGTTCCAAAATTCACGCCTTGCCCACAATTCCTGATTTCGTACCCGAATATTTCCCACATTCTACATTTTCCATTTACTTACACATTATTCATCCGATTGACGTCGTTCCAGCTTCAATATATTCCAGCAATTCAAGCCATGAGCTCTTCCAGCTTTTCAGTTCCAAAATTCACACCTTGCCCACAATTCCGGATTTCGTACCCGAATATTTCCCACATTCTATATTTCACATTTACTTCCACATTAGTCATCCGATTGACTTCGTTCCAACTTCAATATATTCCAGCAATTCAAGCCATGAGCTCTTCCAGCTTTTCAGTTCCAAAATTCATGCCTTACCCACAATTCCCGATTGCGTACCCGAATATTTCCCACATTCTACATTTCACATTTACTTCGACATTTTTCATCCGATTGACTTCGTTCCAACTTAAATATATTCCAGCAATTCAAGCCATGAGCTCTTCCAGCTTTTCAGTTCCAAAATTCACGCCTTACCCACAATTCCCGATTTTGTACCCGCACATTACCCACATTCTACATTTTCTTCCACATTATTCATCCGATTGATGTTGTTCCGGCTTCAATATATTCCAGCAATTCAAGCCATGAGCTCTTCCAGCTTTTCAGTTCCAAAATTCACACCTTGCCCACAATTCCGGATTTCGTACCCGAATATTTCCCACATTCTATATCTCACATTTCCTTCCACATTATTCATCCGATTGACTTCGTTCCAACTTCAATATATTCCAGCAATTCAAGCCATGAGCTCTTCCAGCTTTTCAGTTCCAAAATTCATGCCTTACCCACAATTCCCGATTGCGTACCCGAATATTTCCCACATTCTACATTTCACATTTACTTCGACATTTTTCAACCGATTGACGTGGTTTCAACTTCAATATATTCCACCAATTCAAGCCATGAGCTCTTCCAGCTTTTCAGTTCCAAAATTCACGCCTTACCCACAATTCCCAATTTCGTACCCAAATATTTCCCACATTCTACATTTTCCAATTACTTCCACATTATTTATCCGATTGACTTCGTTCCAACTTCAATATATTCCACCATTTCACGTCATGAGCTCTTCCATCTTACCACCTAACTTACCACGTATGGCGGCCATTTTCCAACTTACCATGCACGGCGGCCATTTTAGACAAATGATATGCCCAGGTTTCTCGCCAACCTGGCCTCCCAAGGCGGTGGCCATTTTGGCCAATTGATTAGGTATGCGTGTGATTCTTGCCAGGATATTCCCCGACCTGAACAGGAAGTGACCAATATCAACAGGAAGTGACCTCATATCAACAGGAAGTGACTTAATTTCAACAGGAAGTGACTTAATTTCAACAGGAAGTGACTTTATTTCAACAGGAAGTGACCTAAAATCAACAGGAAGTGACCTGATTTTAACAGGAAATGACCCGATTTCAACAGGAAGTGACCTGATTTTAACAGGAAGTGACTTCATGTCAACAGGAAGTGACTTAAAATCAACAGGAAGTGACCCGATTTCAACAGGAAGTGATTTAATTTCAACAGGAAGTGACCTAAAATCAACAGGAAGTGACCTGTTTTTAACAGGAAGTGACCCGATTTCAACAGGAAGTGACCCAATTTTGATAGGAAGTGACCTGATATCAACAGGAAGTGACCCAATTTCAACAGGAAGTGACCCAATTTTGACAGGAAGTGACCTGATATCAACAGGAAGTGACCCAATTTCAACAGGAAGTGACCCGATTTCAACAGGAAGTGACCCGATTTCAACAGGAAGTGGCCTGAAATCAACAGGAAGTGAGCATGCTAGTGCTAAGTTAGCATGCTAATGCTAGCTAATGCTAATTCTAGCTGAACATGCTAATGCTATTGCTAGCTTAGCATGCTAATGCTAATGTTAGGTCAGCATGCTAATGCTAATGTTAGCGTAGCATGTGAATGCTAATGTTAGCTTAGCATGCTAATGCTAATGTTAGCTTAGCATGCTAATGCTAAGTTAGCATGCTAATGCTAATGTTAGCTTAGCATGTTAATGCTAAGTTAGCATGTTAATGCTAAGTTAGCATGCTAATGCTAATGTTAGCTTAGCATGCTAATGCTAATGTTAGCTTAGCATGCTAATGCTAATGCTAAGTTAGCATGCTAATGCTAATGTTAGCATGCTAATGCTAATGTTAGCTTAGCATGCTAATGCTAATGTTAGCATGCTAATGCTAATGTTAGCTTAGCATGCCAATGTTAATGTTAGCTTAGAATGCTAATGCTAAGTTAGCATGCTAATGCTAATGCTAATGTTAATTTAGCATGCTAATGCTAAGTTAGCATATTAATGCTAATGTTAACTTAGCATGCTAATGCTAGCTTAGTATACTAATGCAAATGTGACCTGATTTCAACAGAGTGACTATTACTCCATTGCTTAAGTTTGCCACTCCTTACACCATTGCGACTCGATTCTACCCTCCTTACTTCATTGCTTACTTAATTCTTCTCACTTTACTCCATTGCTTACCCGATTACTTGCTACTTCGTCCATTTCTTACTTGATTTCTTCCTTGTTTTCTTGTTTCTTGCTGATTTATTTTTACTTTTGTGGTATTTATCTTCCTTCAACTGCTTCTAGATTTCTGGATGAATTTAAACCATTCCAACTTCAGCATGTTAAGCTCATTCCATGTCATTCAGTATCATTCAACATCATTCAATATCATTCAATATCTTTCAATATCTTTCAATATCATTCATCATCATTCAACATTATTCCAAATCATTCCACAGGTATTCATTCAGCTCTCCAGCCTTCACACGCCATTTCCCCAGAAATGGCATTTCTAGTTATTATTGTGTGAAGGCTGGAGGCCTTCACACATATGTTATTCTACACCATTCCCGTTATTGTGTGAAGGCTGGAGGCCTTCACACATATGTTATTCTACACCATTCCCGTTATTCTTATTGTGTGAAGGCTGGAGGCCTTCACACATATGTTATTCTACACCATTCCCGTTATTCTTATTATTATTATTATTCTTATTCTTATTCTATTTTATTCCTCGCACTTTTTTGTCCTGTTTCTACTTCCACATTTTTCACCCGATTCACTCCGTTCCAATTTCAAATGATTCCAAATATTCGCGTCTACATCGCTTCCATTTTTCTTATTCCCACGATTCACGTGTTACCCGCAATTCCCGATTTCGTACCCGATTTTTCCCCATGTATTCTTAATGGGAGATTCTAAATTTCACATTTCCTTCCACATTTTTCATCCGATTCACTTCGTTCCAACTTCAATATGTTCCATAATGAGCTTTTCAGTTCCAAAATTCACGCCTTACCCACAATTCACGATTTCGTACCCGAATATTTCCCACATTCTACATTTTTCATTTACTTCCACATTATTCATCCGATTGACTTCGTTCCAACTTCAATATATTCCAGCAATTCAAGCCATGAGCTATTCCAGCTTTTCAGTTCCAAAATTCACGCCTTGCCCACAATTCCCGATTTCGTACCCGAATATTTCCCACATTCTACATTTTCCATTTACTTCCACATTATTCATCCAATTGACGTCGTTCCAGCTTCAATATATTCCAGCATTTCAAGCCATTAGCTCTTCCAGCTTTTCAGTTCCAAAATTCACGCCTTGCCCACAATTCCTGATTTCATACCCGAATATTTCCCACATTCTACATCTTCCATTTACTTACACATTATTCATCCGATTGACGTTGTTTCAACTTCAATATATTCCACCACTTCAAGCCATGAGCTCTTCCAGCTTTTCAGTTCCAAAATTTACGCCTGACCCACAATTCCCGATTTCGTACCCGAATATTTCCCACATTCTACATTTTCCATTTACTTACACATTATTCATCCGATTGACGTCGTTCCAGCTTCAATATATTCCAGCATTTCAAGCCATTAGCTCTTCCAGCTTTTCAGTTCCAAAATTCACACCTTGCCCACAATTCCCGATTTCGTACCCGAATATTTCCCAAATTCTACATTTTCCATTTACTTACACATTATTCATCCGATTGACGTCGTTCCAGCTTCAATATATTCCAGCAATTCAAGCCATGAGCTCTTCCAGCTTTTCAGTTCCAAAATTCACACCTTGCCCACAATTCCGGATTTCGTACCCGAATATTTCCCACATTCTATATTTCACATTTACTTCCACATTAGTCATCCGATTGACTTCGTTCCAACTTCAATATATTCCAGCAATTCAAGCCATGAGCTCTTCCAGCTTTTCAGTTCCAAAATTCATGCCTTACCCACAATTCCCGATTGCGTACCCGAATATTTCCCACATTCTACATTTCACATTTACTTCGACATTTTTCAACCGATTGACGTGGTTTCAACTTCAATATATTCCACCAATTCAAGCCATGAGCTCTTCCAGCTTTTCAGTTCCAAAATTCACGCCTTACCCACAATTCCCAATTTCGTACCCAAATATTTCCCACATTCTACATTTTCCATTTACTTCCACATTATTTATCCGATTGACTTCGTTCCAACTTCAATATATTCCACCATTTCACGTCATGAGCTCTTCCATCTTACCACCTAACTTACCACGTATGGCGGCCATTTTCCAACTTACCATGCACGGCGGCCATTTTAGACAAATGATATGCCCAGGTTTCTCGCCAACCTGGCCTCCCAAGGCGGTGGCCATTTTGGCCAATTGATTAGGTATGCGTGTGATTCTTGCCAGGATATTCCCCGACCTGAACAGGAAGTGACCAATATCAACAGGAAGTGACCTCATATCAACAGGAAGTGACTTAATTTCAACAGGAAGTGACTTAATTTCAATAGGAAGTGACCTAAAATCAACAGGAAGTGACCTGATTTTAACAGGAAATGACCCGATTTCAACAGGAAGTGACCTGATTTTAACAGGAAGTGACTTCATGTCAACAGGAAGTGACTTAAAATCAACAGGAAGTGACCCGATTTCAACAGGAAGTGACTTAATTTCAACAGGAAGTGACCTAAAATCAACAGGAAGTGACCTGTTTTTAACAGGAAGTGACCCGATTTCAACAGGAAGTGACCCAATTTTGACAGGAAGTGACCTGATATCAACAGGAAGTGACCCAATTTCAACAGGAAGTGACCCAATTTTGACAGGAAGTGACCTGATATCAACAGGAAGTGACCCAATTTCAACAGGAAGTGACCCAATTTCAACAGGAAGTGACCCGATTTCAACAGGAAGTGGCCTGAAATCAACAGGAAGTGAGCATGCTAGTGCTAAGTTAGCATGCTAATGCTAGCTAATGCTAATTCTAGCTGAACATGCTAATGCTATTGCTAGCTTAGCATGCTAATGCTAATGTTAGCTCAGCATGCTAATGCTCATGTTAGCTTAGCATGTGAATGCTAATGTTAGCTTAGCATGCTAATGCTAATGTTAGCTTAGCATGCTAATGCTAAGTTAGCATGCTAATGCTAATGTTAGCTTAGCATGTTAATGCTAAGTTAGCATGCTAATGCTAATGTTAGCTTAGCATGCTAATGCTAATGCTAAGTTAGCATGCTAATGCTAATGTTAGCATGCTAATGCTAATGTTAGCTTAGCATGCTAATGTTAGCTTAGCATGCTAATGCTAATGTTAGCATGCTAATGCTAATGTTAGCTTAGCATGCTAATGCTAATGTTAGCATGCTAATGCTAATGTTAGCTTAGCATGCCAATGCTAATGTTAGCTTTGAATGCTAATGCTAAGTTAGCATGCTAACTTTTGTGGTATTTGTCTTCCTTCAACTGCTTCTAGATTTCTGGATGAATTTAAACCATTCCAACTTCAGCATGTTAAGCTCATTCCATGTCATTCAGTATCATTCAACATCATTCAATATCATTCAATATCATTCAATATCTTTCGATATCTTTCAATATCATTCATCATCATTCAACATTATTCCAAATCATTCCACAGGTATTCATTCAGCTCTCCAGCCTTCACACGCCATTTCCCCAGAAATGGCATTTCTAGTTATTATTATTATTCTTATTATTCTTATATTTTATTCCTCGCACTTTTTTGTCCTTCTTCTACTTCCACATTTTTCACCCGATTCACTCCGTTCCAATTTCAAACGATTCCAAATATTCGTGCCTACATCGCTTCCATTTTTCTTATTCCCACGATTCACGTGTTACCCGCAATTCCCGATTTCGTACCCGATTTTTCCCCATGTATTCTTAATGGGAGATTCAAAATTTCACATTTCCTTCCACAATTTTCATCCGATTCACTTCGTTCCAAGTTCAATATGTTCCATCATGAGCTTTTCAGTTCCAAAATTCACGCCTTACCCACAATTCACGATTTCGTACCCGAATATTTCCTACATTCTACATTTTTCATTTACTTCCACATTATTCATCCGATTGACTTCGTTCCAACTTCAATATATTCCAGCAATTCAAGCAATGAGCTCTTCCAGCTTTTCAGTTCCAAAATTCACGCCTTACCCACAATTCCCGATTTCGTACCCGCATATTACCCACATTCTACATTTTCCATTTACTTCCACATTATTCATCCAATTGACGTTGTTCCAGCTTCAATATATTCCACAATTTCAAGCCATTAGCTCTTCCAGCTTTTCAGTTCCAAAATTCACGCCTTGCCCACAATTCCCGATTTCGTACCCGAATATTTCCCACATTCTACATTTTCCATTTACTTACACATTATTCATCCGATTGACGTCGTTCCAGCTTCAATATAGTCCAGCAATTCAAGCCATGAGTTCTTCCAGCTTTTCAGTTCCAAAATTCACACCTTGCCCACAATTCCGGAATTCGTACCCGAATATTTCCCACATTCTATATTTCACATTTACTTCCACATTATCCATCCGACTGACTTCGTTCCAACTTCAATATATTCCAGCAATTCAAGCCATGAGCTCTTCCAGCTTTTCAGTTCCAAAATTCATGCCTTACCCACAATTCACGATTTCGTACCCGAATTTTTCCCAAATTCTACATTTCACATTTACTTCCACATTTTTCATCCGATTGACGTCGTTTCAACTTCAATATATTCCACCAATTCAAGCCATGAGCTCTTCCAGCTTTTCAGTTCCAAAATTCACGCCTTACCCACAATTCCCAATTTCGTACCCAAATATTTCCCACATTCTACATTTTCCATTTATTTCCACATTATTTATCCGATTGACTTTGTTCCAACTTCAATATATTCCACCATTTCACGTCATGAGCTCTTCCATCTTACCACCTAACTTACCACGTATGGCGGCCATTTTCCAACTTACCATGCACGGCGGCCATTTTAGACAAATGATATGCCCAGGTTTCTCGCCAACCTGGCCTCCCAAGGCGGTGGCCATTTTGGCCAATTGATTAGGTATGCGTGTGATTCTTGCCAGGATATTCCCCGACCTGAACAGGAAGTGACCAATATCAACAGGAAGTGACCTCATATCAACAGGAAGTGACTTAATTTCAACAGGAAGTGACTTAATTTCAACAGGAAGTGACCTAAAATCAACAGGAAGTGACCTGATTTTAACAGGAAATGACCCGATTTCAACAGGAAGTGACCTGATTTTAACAGGAAGTGACTTCATGTCAACAGGAAGTGACTTAAAAATCAACAGGAAGTGACCCGATTTCAACAGGAAGTGACTTAATTTCAACAGGAAGTGACCTAAAATCAACAGGAAGTGACCTGTTTTTAACAGGAAGTGACCCAATATCAACAGGAAGTGACCCAATTTTGACAGGAAGTGACCTGATATCAACAGGAAGTGACCCAATTTCAACAGGAAGTGACCCAATTTCAACAGGAAGTGACCCAATTTTGACAAGAAGTGACCTGATATCAACAGGAAGTGACCCAATTTCAACAGGAAGTGACCCGATTTCAACAGGAAGTGACCCGATTTCAACAGGAAGTGGCCTGAAATCAACAGGAAGTGAGCCTGCTAGTGCTAAGTTAGCATGCTAATGCTAGCTAATGCTAATTCTAGCTGAACATGCTAATGCTATTGCTAGCTTAGCATGCTAATGCTAATGTTAGCTCAGCATGCTAATGCTAATGTTAGCTTAGCATGTGAATGCTAATGTTAGCTTAGCATGCTAATGCTAATGTTAGCTTAGCATGTTAATGCTAAGTTAGCATGCTAATGCTAATGTTAGCTTAGCATGTTAATGCTAAGTTAGCATGCTAATGCTAATGTTAGCTTAGCATGCTAGTGCTAATGCTAAGTTAGCATGCTAATGCTAATGTTAGCATGCTAATGCTAATGTTAGCATGCTAATGCTAATGTTAGCTTAGCATGCTAATGCTAATGTTAGCTTAGCATGCTAATGCTAATGTTAGCATGTTAATGCTAATGTTAGCTTAGCATGCCAATACTAATGTTAGCTTAGAATGCTAATGCTAAGTTAGCATGCTAATGCTAATGTTAGCTTAGCATGTTAATGCTAAGTTAGCATATTAATGCTAATGTTAACTTAGCATGCTAATGCTAGCTTAGTATACTAATGCAAATGTGACCTGATTTCAACAGAGTGACTATTACTCCATTGCTTAAGTTTGCCACTCCTTACACCATTGCGACTCGATTCTACCCTCCTTACTTCATTGCTTACTTAATTCTTCTCACTTTACTCCATTGCTTACCCGATTACTTGCTACTTCGTCCATTTCTTACTTGATTTCTTCCTTGTTTTCTTGTTTCTTGCTGATTTATTTTTACTTTTGTGGTATTTGTCTTCCTTCAACTGCTTCTAGATTTCTGGATGAATTTAAACCATTCCAACTTCAGCATGTTAAGCTCATTCCATGTCATTCAGTATCATTCAACATCATTCAATATCATTCAATATCATTCAATATCTTTCAATATCTTTCAATATCATTCATCATCATTCAACATTATTCCAAATCATTCCACAGGTATTCATTCAGCTCTCCAGCCTTCACACGCCATTTCCCCAGAAATGGCATTTCTAGTTGTGTGAAGGCTGGAGGCCTTCACACATATGTTATTCTACACCATTCCCGTTATTCTTATTATTATTATTATTCTTATTCTTATTCTATTTTATTCCTCGCACTTTTTTGTCCTGTTTCTACTTCCACATTTTTCACCCGATTCACTCCGTTCCAATTTCAAATGATTCCAAATATTCGCGTCTACATCGCTTCCATTTTTCTTATTCCCACGATTCACGTGTTACCCGCAATTCCCGATTTCGTACCCGATTTTTCCCCATGTATTCTTAATGGGAGATTCTAAATTTCACATTTCCTTCCACATTTTTCATCCGATTCACTTCGTTCCAACTTCAATATGTTCCATAATGAGCTTTTCAGTTCCAAAATTCACGCCTTACCCACAATTCACGATTTCGTACCCGAATATTTCCCACATTCTACATTTTTCATTTACTTCCACATTATTCATCCGATTGACTTCGTTCCAACTTCAATATATTCCAGCAATTCAAGCCATGAGCTATTCCAGCTTTTCAGTTCCAAAATTCACGCCTTGCCCACAATTCCCGATTTCGTACCCGAATATTTCCCACATTCTACATTTTCCATTTACTTCCACATTATTCATCCAATTGACGTCGTTCCAGCTTCAATATATTCCAGCATTTCAAGCCATTAGCTCTTCCAGCTTTTCAGTTCCAAAATTCACGCCTTGCCCACAATTCCTGATTTCATACCCGAATATTTCCCACATTCTACATCTTCCATTTACTTACACATTATTCATCCGATTGACGTTGTTTCAACTTCAATATATTCCAGCATTTCAAGCCATTAGCTCTTCCAGCTTTTCAGTTCCAAAATTCACGCCTTGCCCACAATTCCCGATTTCGTACCCGAATATTTCCCACATTCTACATTTTCCATTTACTTACACATTATTCATCCGATTGACGTCGTTCCAGCTTCAATATATTCCAGCAATTCAAGCCATGAGCTCTTCCAGCTTTTCAGTTCCAAAATTCACACCTTGCCCACAATTCCGGATTTCGTACCCGAATATTTCCCACATTCTATATTTCACATTTACTTCCACATTAGTCATCCGATTGACTTCGTTCCAACTTCAATATATTCCAGCAATTCAAGCCATGAGCTCTTCCAGCTTTTCAGTTCCAAAATTCATGCCTTACCCACAATTCCCGATTGCGTACCCGAATATTTCCCACATTCTACATTTCACATTTACTTCGACATTTTTCAACCGATTGACGTGGTTTCAACTTCAATATATTCCACCAATTCAAGCCATGAGCTCTTCCAGCTTTTCAGTTCCAAAATTCACGCCTTACCCACAATTCCCAATTTCGTACCCAAATATTTCCCACATTCTACATTTTCCATTTACTTCCACATTATTTATCCGATTGACTTCGTTCCAACTTCAATATATTCCACCATTTCACGTCATGAGCTCTTCCATCTTACCACCTAACTTACCACGTATGGCGGCCATTTTCCAACTTACCATGCACGGCGGCCATTTTAGACAAATGATATGCCCAGGTTTTTCGCCAACCTGGCCTCCCAAGGCAGTGGCCATTTTGGCCAATTGATTAGGTATGCGTGTGATTCTTGCCAGGATATTCCCCGACCTGAACAGGAAGTGACCAATATCAACAGGAAGTGACCTCATATCAACAGGAAGTGACTTAATTTCAACAGGAAGTGACCTAAAATCAACAGGAAGTGACCTGATTTTAACAGGAAATGACCCGATTTCAACAGGAAGTGACCTGATTTTAACAGGAAGTGACTTCATGTCAACAGGAAGTGACTTAAAATCAACAGGAAGTGACCCGATTTCAACAGGAAGTGACTTAATTTCAACAGGAAGTGACCTAAAATCAACAGGAAGTGACCTGTTTTTAACAGGAAGTGACCCGATTTCAACAGGAAGTGACCCAATTTTGACAGGAAGTGACCTGATATCAACAGGAAGTGACCCAATTTCAACAGGAAGTAACCCAATTTTGACAGGAAGTGACCTGATATCAACAGGAAGTGACATGATATCAACAGGAAGTGACCCAATTTCAACAGGAAGTGACCCGATTTCAACAGGAAGTGGCCTGAAATCAACAGGAAGTGAGCATGCTAGTGCTAAGTTAGCATGCTAATGCTAGCTAATGCTGATTCTAGCTGAACATGCTAATGCTATTGCTAGCTTAGCATGCTAATGCTAATGTTAGCTCAGCATGCTAATGCTAATGTTAGCTTAGCATGTGAATGCTAATGTTAGCTTAGCATGCTAATGCTAATGTTAGCTTAGCATGCTAATGCTAAGTTAGCATGCTAATGCTAATGTTAGCTTAGCATGTTAATGCTAAGTTAGCATGCTAATGCTAATGTTAGCTTAGCATGCTAATGCTAATGTTAGCTTAGCATGCTAATGCTAATGCTAAGTTAGCATGCTAATGCTAATGTTAGCATGCTAATGCTAATGTTAGCTTAGCATGCTAATGCTAATGTTAGCATGCCAATGTTAATGTTAGCTTAGAATGCTAATGCTAAGTTAGCATGCTAATGCTAATGCTAATGTTAGATTAGCATGCTAATGCTAAGTTAGCATATTAATGCTAATATTAACTTAGCATGCTAATGCTAGCTTAGTATACTAATGCAAATGTGGCCTGATTTCAACAGAGTGACTATTACTCCATTGCTTAAGTTTGCCACTCCTTACACCATTGCGACTCGATTCTACCCTCCTTACTTCATTGCTTACTTAATTCTTCTCACTTTACTCCATTGCTTACCCGATTACTTGCTACTTCGTCCATTTCTTACTTGATTTCTTCCTTGTTTTCTTGTTTCTTGCTGATTTATTTTTACTTTTGTGGTATTTATCTTCCTTCAACTGCTTCTAGATTTCTGGATGAATTTAAACCATTCCAACTTCAGCATGTTAAGCTCATTCCATGTCATTCAGTATCATTCAACATCATTCAATATCATTCAATATCTTTCAATATCTTTCAATATCATTCATCATCATTCAACATTATTCCAAATCATTCCACAGGTATTCATTCAGCTCTCCAGCCTTCACACGCCATTTCCCCAGAAATGGCATTTCTAGTTCTTATTATTATTCTTATTATTCTTATTCTTATATTTTATTCCTCGCACTTTTTTGTCCAGCTTCTACTTCCACATTTTTCACCCGATTCACTCCGTTCCAATTTCAAACGATTCCAAATATTCACGCCTACAGCGCTTCCATTTTTCTTATTCCCACTATTCACGTGTTACCCGCAATTCCCGATTTCGTACCCGATTTTTCCCCATGTATTCTTAATAGGAGATTCAAAATTTCACATTTCCTTCCACATTTTTCATCCGATTCACTTCGTTCCAACTTCAATATGTTCCATCATGAGCTCTTCCAGCTTTTCAGTTCCAAAATTCACGCCTTACCCACAATTCCCAATTTCGTACCCTAATATTTCCTACATTCTACATTTCACATTTACTTCGACATTTTTCATCCGATTGACATCGTTTCAACTTCAAAATATTCCACCAATTCAAGCCATGAGCTCTTCCAGCTTTTCAGTTCCAAAATTCACGCCTTACCCACAATTCCCGATTTCGTACCCGCACATTACCCACATTCTACATTTTCCATTTACTTCCACATTATTCATCCGATTGACGTCGTTCCAGCTTCAATATATTCCAGCATTTCAAGCCATTAGCTCTTCCAGCTTTTCAGTTCCAAAATTCACGCCTTGCCCACAATTCCCGATTTCGTACCCGAATATTTCCCACATTCTACATTTTCCATTTACTTACACATTATTCATCCGATTGACGTCGTTCAAGCTTCAATATATTCCAGCAATTCAAGCCATGAGCTCTTCCAGCTTTTCAGTTCCAAAATTCCCACCTTGCCCACAATTCCGGATTTCGTACCCGAATATTTCCCACATTATATATTTCACATTTACTTCCACATTATTCATCCGATTGACTTCGTTCCAACTTGAATATATTCCAGCAATTCAAGCCATGAGCTCTTCCAGCTTTTCAGTTCCAAAATTCATGCCTTACCCACAATTCCCAATTTCATACCCAAATATTTCCCACATTCTCCATTTCACATTTACTTCGACATTTTTCATCCGATTGACATCGTTTCAACTTCAATATATTCCACCAATTCAAGCCATGAGCTCTTCCAGCTTTTCAGTTCCAAAATTCACGCCTTACCCACAATTCCCGATTTCGTACCCGCACATTACCCACATTCTACATTTACTTCCACATTATTCATCCAATTGACGTCGTTCCAGCTTCAATATATTCCAGCATTTCAAGCAATTAGCTCTTCCAGCTTTTCAGTTCCAAAATTCACGCCTTGCCCACAATTCCCGATTTCGTACCCGAATATTTCCCACATTCTACATTTTCCATTTACTTACACATTATTCATCCAATTGATGTCGTTCCAGCTTCAATATATTCCAGCAATTCAAGCCATGAGCTCTTCCAGCTTTTCAGTTCCAAAATTCACACCTTACCCACAATTCCCAATTTCGTACCCAAATATTTCCCACATTCTACATTTTCCATTTACTTCCACATTATTTATCCGATTGACTTCGTTCCAACGTCAATATATTCCACCATTTCAAGCCATGAGCCCTTCCAGCTTTTCAGTTCCAAAATTCACGCCTTGCCCACAATTCCCGATTTCGTACCCAAATATTTCCCACATTCTACATTTTCTATTTACTTACACATTATTCATCCGATTGACGTTGTTCCAGCTTCAATATATTCCAGCAATTCAAGCCATGAGCTCTTCCAGCTTTTCAGTTCCAAAATTCACACCTTGCCCACAATTCCGGATTTCGTACCCGAATATTTCCCACATTATATATTTCACATTTACTTCCACATTATTCATCCGATTGACTTCGTTCCAACTTCAATATATTCCAGCAATTCAAGCCATGAGCTCTTCCAGCTTTTCAGTTCCAAAATTCATTCCTTACCCACAATTCCCGATTTCGTACCCGAATATTTCCCACATTCTACATTTCACATTTACTTCCACATTATTCATCCAATTGACGTCGTTCCAGCTTCAATATATTCCACCATTTCACGTCATGAGCTCTTCCATCTTACCACCTAACTTACCGCACATGGCGGCCATTTTCCAACTTACCATGCACGGCGGCCATTTTAGACAAATGATATGCCCAGATATCATTCAACATTATTCAACACCATTCAATATCATTCAATATCTTTCAATATCATTCATCATCATTCAACATTATTCCAAATCATTCCACAGGTATTAATTCAGCTCTCCAGCCTTCACACGCCATTTCCCCAGAAATGGCATTTCTAGTTATTATTCTTATTCTTATATTTTATTCCTCGCACTTTTTTGTCCAGCTTCTACTTCCACATTTTTCACCCGATTCACTCCGTTCCAATTTCAAACGATTCCAAATATTCGCGCCTACAGCGCTTCCATTTTTCTTATTCCCACGATTCACGTGTTACCCGCAATTCCCGATTTCGTACCCGATTTTTCCCCATGTATTCTTAATGGGAGATTCAAAATTTCACATTTCCTTCCACATTTTTCATCCGATTCACTTCGTTCCAACTTCAAATATGTTCCATCATGAGCTCTTCCAGCTTTTCAGTTCCAAAATTCACGCCTTACCCACAATTCACGATTTCGTACCCGAATATTTCCCACATTCTACATTTCACATTTACTTCCACATTATTCATCCGATTGACTTCATGCCAACTTCAATAATCCAAGCCATGAGCTCTTCCAGCTTTTCAGTTCCAAAATTCACGCCTTACCCACAATTCACGATTTCGTACCCGAATATTTCCCACATTCTACATTTTTCATTTACTTCCACATTATTCATCCAATTGACTTCGTTCCAACTTCAATATATTCCAGCAATTCAAGCCATGAGCTCTTCCAGCTTTTCAGTTCCAAAATTCACGCCTTACCCACAATTCCCGATTTCGTACCCGCACATTACCCACATTCTACATTTTCCATTTACTTACACATTATTCATCCGATTGACGTCGTTCCAGCTTCAATATATTCCAGCATTTCAAGCCATTAGCTCTTCCAGCTCTTCAGTTCCAAAATTCACGCCTTGCCCACAATTCCCGATTTCGTACCCGAATATTTCCCACATTCTACATTTTCCATTTACTTACACATTATTCATCCGATTGACGTTGTTCCAGCTTCAATATATTCCAGCAATTCAAGCCATGAGCTCTTCCAGCTTTTCAGTTCCAAAATTCATGCCTTACCCACAATTCCCGATTTCGTACCCGAATATTTCCCACATTATACATTTCACATTTACTTCGACATTTTTCATCCGATTGACGTCGTTTCAACTTCAATCTATTCCACCAATTCAAGCCATGAGCTCTTCCTGCTTTTCAGTTCCAAAATTCACGCCTTACCCACAATTCCCAATTTCGTGCCCAAATATTTCCCACATTCTACATTTTCCATTTACTTCCACATTATTTATCCGATTGACTTCGTTCTAACTTCAATATATTCCAGCAATTCAAGCCATGAGCTCTTCCAGCTTTTCAGTTCCAAAATTCATGCCTTACCCACAATTCCCGATTTCGTACCCGAATATTTCCCACATTCTACATTTCACATTTACTTCGACATTTTTTATCCGATTGACGTTGTTTCAACTTCAATATATTCCACCAATTCAAGCCATGAGCTCTTCCAGCTTTTCAGTTCCAAAATTCCCGCCTTACCCACAATTCCCAATTTCGTACCCAAATATTTCCCACATTCTATATTTTCCATTTACTTCCACATTATTTATCCGATTGACTTCGTTCCAACTTCAATATATTCCACCATTTCACGTCATGAGCTCTTCCATCTTACCACCTAACTTACCACGTATGGCGGCCATTTTCCAACTTACCATGCACGGCGGCCATTTTAGACAAATGATATGCCCAGGTTTCTCGCCAACCTGGCCTCCCAAGGCGGTGGCCATTTTGGCCAATTGATTAGGTATGCGTGTGATTCTTGCCAGGATATTCCCCGACCTGAACAGGAAGTGACCAATATCAACAGGAAGTGACCTCATATCAACAGGAAGTGACCTAAAATCAACAGGAAGTGACCTGATTCTAACAGGAAATGACCCGATTTCAACAGGAAGTGACCTGATTTTAACAGGAAGTGACCTCATATCAACAGGAAGTGACTTAAAATCAACAGGAAGTGACCCGATTTCAACAGGAAGTGACTTAATTTCAACAGGAAGTGGCCTAAAATCAACAGGAAGTGACCTGTTTTTAACAGGAAGTGACCCGATTTCAACAGGAAGTGACCCAATTTTGACAGGAAGTGACCTGATATCAACAGGAAGTGACCCAATTTCAAAAGGAAGTGACCCAATTTTGACAGGAAGTGACCTGATATCAACAGGAAGTGACCCAATTTCAACAGGAAGTGACCCGATTTCAACAGGAAGTGGCCTGAAATCAACAGGAAGTGAGCATGCTAGTGCTAAGTTAGCATGCTAATGCTAGCTAATGCTAATGCTAGCTGAACATGCTAATGCTATTGCTAGCTTAGCATGCTAATGCTAATGTTAGCTCAGCATGCTAATGCTAATGCTAGCTTAGCATGTGAATGCTAATGTTAGCTTAGCATGCTAATGCTAATGTTAGCTTAGCATGCTAAAGCTAAGTTAGCATGCTAATGCTAATGTTAGCTTAGCATGTTAATGTTAAGTTAACATGCTAATGCTAATGTTAGCTTAGCATGCTAATGCTAAGTTAGCATGCTAATGTTAATGCTAAGTTAGCATGCTAATGCTAATGTTAGCATGCTAATGCTAATGTTAGCATGCTAATGCTAATGTTAACTTAGCATGCTAATGCTAATGTTAGCATGCTAATGCTAATGTTAGCTTAGAATTCTAATGCTAATGTTAGCATGCTAATGCTAATGTTAGCTTAGCATGCTAATGCTAAGTTAGCATATTAATGCTAATGTTAACTTAGCATGCTAATGCTAGCTTAGTATACTAATGCAAATGTGACCTGATTTCAACAGAGTGACTATTACTCCATTGCTTAAGTTTGCCACTCCTTACACCATTGCGACTCGATTCTACCCTCCTTACTTCATTGCTTACTTAATTCTTCTCACTTTACTCCATTGCTTACCCGATTACTTGCTACTTCCTCCATTTCTTACTTGATTCCTTCCTTGTTTTCATGTTTCTTGCTGATTTATTTTTACTTTTGTGGTATTTATCTTCCTTCAACTGCTTCTAGATTTCTGGATGAATTTAAACCATTCCAACTTCAGCATGTTAAGCTCATTCCATGTCATTCAGTATCATTCAACATCATTCAATATCATTCAATATCATTCAATATCTTTCAATATCATTCATCATCATTCAACATTATTCCAAATCATTCCACAGGTATTCATTCAGCTCTCCAGCCTTCACACGCCATTTCCCCAGAAATGGCATTTCTAGTTGTGTGAAGGCTGGAGGCCTTCACACATATGTTATTCTACACCATTCCCGTTATTCTTATTATTATATTTTATTCCTCGCACTTTTTTGTCCAGTTTCTTCTTCCACATTTTTCACCCGATTCACTCCGTTCCAATTTCAAACGATTCCAAATATTCGCGCCTAGAGCGCTTCCATTTTTCTTATTCCCACGATTCACGTGTTACCCGCAATTCCCGATTTCGTACCCGATTTTTCCCCATGTATTCTTAATGGGAGATTCAAAATTTCACATTTCCTTCCACAGTTTTCATCCGATTCACTTCGTTCCAACTTCAATATGTTCCATCATGAGCTCTTCCAGCTTTTCAGTTCCAAAATTCACGCCTTACCCACAATTCACGATTTCGTACCCGAATATTTCCCACATTCTACATTTTTCATTTACTTCCACATTATTCATCCGATTGACTTCGTTCCAACTTCAATATATTCCAGCAATTCAAGCCATGAGCTCTTCCAGCTTTTCAGTTCCAAAATTCACGCCTTACCCACAATTCTCGATTTCGTACCCGCACATTACCCACATTCTACATTTTCCATTTACTTCGACATTTTTCATCCGATTGACGTCGTTTCAACTTCAATATATTCCACCAATTCAAGCCATGATCTCTTCCAGCTTTTCAGTTCCAAAATTCACGCCTTACCCACAATTCCCAATTTCGTACCCAAATATTTCCCACATTCTACATTTTCCATTTACTTAAACATTATTCATCCGATTGACTTTGTTCCAACTTCAATATATTCCAGCAATTCAAGCCATGAGCTCTTCCAGCTTTTCAGTTCCAAAATTCATGCCTTACCCACAATTCCCGATTTCGTACCCGAATATTTCCCACATTATACATTTCACATTTACTTCGACATTTTTCATCCGATTGACGTCGTTTCAACTTCAATCTATTCCACCAATTCAAGCCATGAGCTCTTCCTGCTTTTCAGTTCCAAAATTCACGCCTTACCCACAATTCCCAATTTCGTACCCAAATATTTCCCACATTCTACATTTTCCATTTACTTCCACATTATTTATCCGATTGACTTCGTTCCAACTTCAATATATTCCACCGATTCAAGCCATGAGCTCTTCCAGCTTTTCAGTTCCAAAATTCACACCTTGCCCACAATTCCGGATTTCGTACCCGAATATTTGCCACATTCTACATTTCACATTTACTTCGACATTTTTCAACCGATTGACGTGGTTTCAACTTCAATATATTCCACCAATTCAAGCCATGAGCTCTTCCAGCTTTTCAGTTCCAAAATTCACGCCTTACCCACAATTCCCAATTTCGTACCCAAATATTTCCCACATTCTACATTTTCCATTTACCTCCACATTATTTATCCGATTGACTTCGTTCCAACTTCAATATATTCCACCATTTCACGTCATGAGCTCTTCTATCTTACCACCTAACTTACCACGCATGGCGGCCATTTTCCAACTTACCATGCACGGCGGCCATTTTAGACCAATGATATGCCCAGGTTTCTTGCCAACCTGGCCTCTCAAGGCGGTGGCCATTTTGGCCAATTGATTAGGTATGCGTGTGATTCTTGCCAGGATATTCCCCGACCTGAACAGGAAGTGACCAATATCAACAGGAAGTGACCTCATATCAACAGGAAGTGACTTAATTTCAACAGGAAGTGACCTAAAATCAACAGGAAGTGACCTGATATTAACAGGAAATGACCCGAATTCAACAGGAAGTGACCTGATTTTAACAGGAAGTGACCTCATATCAACAGGAAGTGACTTAAAATCAACAGGAAGTGACCCGATTTCAACAGGAAGTGACTTAATTTCAACAGGAAGTGACTTAATTTCAACAGGAAGTGACCTAAAATCAACAGGAAGTGACCTGTTTTTAACAGGAAGTGACCCAATTTCAACAGGAAGTGACCCAATTTTGACAGGAAGTGACCTGATATCAACAGGAAGTGACCTAAAATCAACAGAAGTGACCCAATTTCAACAGGAAGTGACCCGATTTCAACAGGAAGTGGCCTGAAATCAACAGGAAGTGAGCATGCTAGTGCTAAGTTAGGATGCTAATGCTAGCTAATGCTAACACTAGCTGAACATGCTAATGCTACTGCTAGCTTAGCATGCTAATGCAAATGTTAGCTCAGCATGCTAATGCAAAGTTAGCATGCTAATGCTAATGTTAGCTTAGCATGTCAATGCTAATGTTAGCTTAGCATGCTAATGCTAATGTTAGCTTAGCATGCTAATGCTAAGCTAGCATGCTAGTGCTAGTGTTAGCTTAGCATGCTAGTGCTAATGTTAGCTTAGCATGCTAATGCTAATGTTAGCTTAGCATGCTAATGCTAAGCTAGCATGCTAGTGCTAATGTTAGCTTAGCATGCTAGTGCTAATGTTAGCTTAGCATGCTAATGCTAATGTTAGCTTAGAATGCTAATGCTAAGCTAGCATGCTAATGCTAATGCTAAGTTAGCATGCTAAGGCTACTGCTAAGTTAGCATGCTAATGTTAGCATGCTAATGCTAATATTAGCTTAGCATGCTAATGCTGTTAGCTTAACATGCTAATGCTAATGTTAGCTTAGCATGCTAATGCTAGCTTAGAATGCTAATGCTAAGTTAGCATGCTAATGCTAATGTTTGCTTAGCATGCTAATATTAAGTTAGCATATTAATGCTAATGTTAGCTTAGCATGCTAATGCTAGCTTAGTATACTAATGCAAATGTGACCTGATTTCAACCGAGTGACTATTACTCCACATTGCTTAAGTTTGCCACTCCTTACACCATTTGCGACTCGATTCTACCCTCCTTAATTCATTGCTTACTTAATTCTTCTCACTTTACTCCATTGCTTACCCGATTACTTGCTACTTGCTCCATTTCTTACTTGATTTCTTCCTTGTTTTCTTATTTCTTGCTGATTAATTTTACTTTTGTGGTATTTGTCTTCCTTCAACTGCTTCTAGATTTCTGGATGAATTTAAACCATTCCAACTTCAGCATGTTAAGCTCATTCCATGTCATTCAGTATCATTCAACATCATTCAACACCATTCAATATCGTTCAATATCTTTCAATATCATTCATCATCATTCAACATTATTCCAAATCATTCCACAGGTATTCATTCAGCTCTCCAGCCTTCACACGCCATTTCCCCAGAAATGGCATTTCTAGTTGTGTGAAGGCTGGAGGCCTTCACACATATGTTATTCTACACCATTCCCGTTATTCTTATTGTGTGAAGGCTGGAGGCCTTCACACATATGTTATTCTACACCATTCCCGTTATTCTTATTATTATTATTATTCTTATTCTATTTTATTCCTCGCACTTTTTTGTCCTGTTTCTACTTCCACATTTTTCACCCGATTCACTCCGTTCCAATTTCAAACGATTCCAAATATTCACGCCTACAGCGCTTCCATTTTTCTTATTCCCACGATTCACGTGTTACCCGCAATTCCCGATTTCGTACCCGATTTTTCCCCATGTATTCTTAATGGGAGATTCAAAATTTCACATTTCCTTCCACATTTTTCATCCGATTCACTTCGTTCCAACTTCAATATGTTCCATCATGAGCTTTTCAGTTCCAAAATTCACGCCTTACCCACAATTCACGATTTCGTACCCGAATATTTCCCACATTCTACATTTTTCATTTACTTCCACATTATTCATCCGATTGACTTCGTTCCAACTTCAATATATTCCAGCAATTCAAGCCATGAGTTATTCCAGCTTTTCAGTTCCAAAATTCACGCCTTGCCCACAATTCCCGATTTCGTACCCGAATATTTCCCACATTCTACATTTTCCATTTACTTCCACATTATCCATCCAATTGACGTCGTTCCAGCTTCAATATATTCCAGCATTTCAAGCCATTAGCTCTTCCAGCTTTTCAGTTCCAAAATTCACGCCTTGCCCACAATTCCTGATTTCGTACCCGAATATTTCCCACATTCTACATTTTCCATTTACTTACACATTATTCATCCGATTGACGTCGTTTCAACTTTAATATATTCCACCACTTCAAGCCATGAGCTCTTCCAGCTTTTCAGTTCCAAAATTCACGCCTTGCCCACAATTCCCGATTTCGTACCCGAATATTTCCCACATTCTACATTTTCCATTTACTTCCACATTATTTATCCGATTGACGTCGTTCCAACTTCAATATATTCCAGCAATTCAAGCCATGAGCTCTTCCAGCTTTTCAGTTCCAAAATTCATGCCTTACCCACAATTCCCGATTTCGTACCCGAATATTTCCCACATTCTACATTTCACATTTACTTCGACATTTTTCAACCGATTGACGTGGTTTCAACTTCAATATATTCCACCAATTCAAGCCATGAGCTCTTCCAGCTTTTCAGTTCCAAAATTCATGCCTTACCCACAATTCCCGATTTCGTACCCGAATATTTCCCACATTCTACATTTCACATTTACTTCGACATTTTTCAACCGATTGACGTGGTTTCAACTTCAATATATTCCACCATTTCACGTCATGAGCTCTTCCATCTTACCACCTAACTTACCACGTATGGCGGCCATTTTCCAACTTACCATGCACGGCGGCCATTTTAGACAAATGATATGCCCAGGTTTCTCGCCAACCTGGCCTCCCAAGGCGGTGGCCATTTTGGCCAATTGATTAGGTATGCGTGTGATTCTTGCCAGGATATTCCCCGACCTGAACAGGAAGTGGCGAATATCAACAGGAAGTGACCTCATATCAACAGGAAGTGACTTAATTTCAACAGGAAGTGACTTAATTTCAACAGGAAGTGACCTAAAATCAACAGGAAGTGACCTGATTTTAATAGGAAATGACCCGATTTCAACAGGAAGTGACCTGATTTTAACAGGAAGTGACTTCATGTCAACAGGAAGTGACTTAAAATCAACAGGAAGTGACCCGATTTAAACAGGAAGTGACTTAATTTCAACAGGAAGTGACCTAAAATCAACAGGAAGTGACCTGTTTTTAACAGGAAGTGACCCGATTTCCACAGGAAGTGACCTAATTTTGACAGGAAGTGACCTGATATCAACAGGAAGTGACCCAATTTCAACAGGAAGTGACCTGATATCAACAGGAAGTGACCCAATTTCAACAGGAAGTGACCCGATTTCAACAGGAAGTGACCCGATTTCAACAGGAAGTGGCCTGAAATCAACAGGAAGTGAGCATGCTAGTGCTAAGTTAGCATACTAATGCTAGCTAATGCTAATGCTAGCTGAACATGCTAATGCTATTGCTAGCTTAGCATGCTAATGCTAATATTAGCTCAGCATGCTAATGCTAATGTTAGCTTAGCATGTGAATGCTAATGTTAGCTTAGCATGCTATTGCTAATGTTAGCTTAGCATGCTAATGCTAAGTTAGCATGCTAATGCTAATGTTAGCTTAGCATGCTAATGCTAAGTTAGCATGCTAATGCTAATGTTAGCTTAGCATGTTAATGCTAAGTTAGCATGCTAATGCTAATGTTAGCTTAGCATGCTAATGCTAAGTTAGCATGCTAATGCTAATGCTAAGTTAGCATGCTAATGCTAATGCTAATGCTAGCATGCTAATGCTAATGTTAGCTTAGCATGCTAATGCTAATGTTAGCATGCTAATGCTAATGTTAGCTTAGCATGCCAATGCTAATGTTAGCTTAGCATGTTAATGCTAAGTTAGCATGCTAATGCTAATGTTAGCTTAGCATGCTAATGCTAATGTTAGCTTAGCATGCTAGTGCTAATGCTAAGTTAGCATGCTAATGCTAATGTTAGCATGCTAATGCTAATGTTAGCTTAGCATGCTAATGCTAATGTTAGCATAGCATGCTAATGCTAATGTTAGCATGCTAATGCTAATGTTAGCTTAGCATGCCAATACTAATGTTAGCTTAGAATGCTAATGCTAAGTTAGCATATTAATGCTAATGTTAACTTAGCATGCTAATGCTAGCTTAGTATACTAATGCAAATGTGACCTGATTTCAACAGAGTGACTATTACTCCATTGCTTAAGTTTGCCACTCCTTACACCATTGCGACTCGATTCTACCCTCCTTACTTCATTGCTTACTTAATTCTTCTCACTTTACTCCATTGCTTACCCGATTACTTGCTACTTCGTCCATTTCTTACTTGATTTCTTCCTTGTTTTCTTGTTTCTTGCTGATTTATTTTTACTTTTGTGGTATTTGTCTTCCTTCAACTGCTTCTAGATTTCTGGATGAATTTAAACCATTCCAACTTCAGCATGTTAAGCTCATTCCATGTCATTCAGTATCATTCAACATCATTCAATATCATTCAATATCATTCAATATCTTTCAATATCTTTCAATATCATTCATCATCATTCAACATTATTCCAAATCATTCCACAGGTATTCATTCAGCTCTCCAGCCTTCACACGCCATTTCCCCAGAAATGGCATTTCTAGTTATTATTATTGTGTGAAGGCTGGAGGCCTTCACACATATGTTATTCTACACCATTCCCGTTATTCTTATTCTTATTCTTATTCTTATTCTATTTTATTCCTCGCACTTTTTTGTCCTGTTTCTACTTCCACATTTTTCACCCGATTCACTCCGTTCCAATTTCAAATGATTCCAAATATTCGCGCCTACATCGCTTCCATTTTTCTTATTCCCACGATTCACGTGTTACCCGCAATTCCCGATTTCGTACCCGATTTTTCCCCATGTATTCTTAATGGGAGATTCTAAATTTCACATTTCCTTCCACATTTTTCATCCGATTCACTTCGTTCCAACTTCAATATGTTCCATCATGAGCTCTTCCAGCTTTTCAGTTCCAAAATTCACACCTTACCAACAATTCACGATTTCGTACCCGAATATTTCCCACATTCTACATTTTTCATTTACTTCCACATTATTCATCCGATTGACGTCGTTCCAACTTCAATGTATTCCAGCAATTCAAGCCATGAGCTCTTCCAGCTTTTCAGTTCCAAAATTCATGCCTTACCCACAATTCCCGATTTCGTACCCGCATATTTCCCACATTCTACATTTCACATTTACTTCGACATTTTTCATCCGATTGATGTCGTTTCAACTTCAATATATTCCACCAATTCAAGCCATGAGCTCTTCCAGCTTTTCAGTTCCAAAATTCATGCCTTACCCACAATTCCTGATTTCGTACCCGCACATTACCCATATTCTACATTTTCCATTTACTTCCACATCATTCATCCAATTAACGTCGTTCCAACTTCAATATATTCCAGCATTTCAAGCCATTAGCTCTTCCAGCTTTTCAGTTCCAAAATTCACGCCTTGCCCACAATTCCCGATTTCATACCCGAATATTTCCCACATTCAACATTTTCCATTTACTTACACATTATTCATCCGATTGACGTCGTTCCAGCTTCAATATATTCCAGCAATTCAAGCCATGAGCTCTTCCAGCTTTTCAGTTCCAAAATTCACACCTTGCCCACAATTCCGGATTTGGTACCCGAATATTTCCCACATTCTATATTTCACATTTACTTCCACATTATTCATCCGATTGACTTCGTTCCAACTTCAATATATTCCAGCAATTCAAGCCATGAGCTCTTCCAGCTTTTCAGTTCCAAAATTCATGCCTTACCCACAATTCCCGATTTTGTACCCGAATATTTCCCACATTCTACATTTCACATTTACTTCGACATTTTTCATCCGATTGACGTCGTTTCAACTTCAATATATTCCACCAATTCAAGCCATGAGCTCTTCCAGCTTTTCAGTTCCAAAATTCACGCCTTACCCACAATTCCCGATTTCGTACCCAAATATTTCCCACATTCTACATTTTCCATTTACTTCCACATTATTTATCCGATTGACTTCGTTCCAACTTCAATATATTCCACCATTTCACGTCATGAGCTCTTTCATCTTACCACCGAACTTACCACGCATGGCGGCCATTTTCCAACTTACCATGCACGGCGGCCATTTTAGACAAATGATATGCCCAGGTTTCTCGCCAACCTGGCCTCCCAAGGCGGTGGCCATTTTGGCCAATTGATTAGGTATGCGTGTGATTCTTGCCAGGTAATTCCCCGACCTGAACAGGAAGTGACCAATATCAACAGGAAGTGACCTCATATCCACAGGAAGTGACTTAATTTCAGCAGGAAGTGACCTAAAATCAACAGGAAGTGACCTAAAATCAACAGGAAGTGACCTGATTTTAACAGGAAATGACCCGATTTCAACAGGAAGTGACCTGATTTTAACAGGAAGTGACCTCATATCAACAGGAAGTGACTTAAAATCAACAGGAAGTGACCTGATTTCAACAGGAAGTGACTTAATTTCAACAGGAAGTGACCTAAAATCAACAGGAAGTGACCTGTTTTTAACAGGAAGTGACCCGATTTCAACAGGAAGTGACCCGATTTCAACAGGAAGTGACCCGATTTTGACAGGAAGTGACCTGATATCAACAGGAAGTGACTTAAAATCAACAGGAAGTGACCCAGTTTCAACAGGAAGTGACCCGAATTCAACAGGAAGTGACCCAATTTCAACAGGAAGTGACCCGATTTCAACAGGAAGTGACCCGATTTCAACAGGAAGTGGCCTGAAATCAACAGGAAGTGAGCATGCTAGTACTAAGCTAGCATGCTAATGCTAATGTTAGCTTAGTATGCTAATGCTAAGTTAGCATGCTAATTCTAATGTTAGCTTAGCATGCTAATGCTAAGTTAGCATGCTAATGCTAATGTTAGCATGCTAACATTAGAATTAAACCATTCCAACTTCAGCATGTTAAGCTCATTCCATGTCATTCAGTATCATTCAACATCATTCAACATCATTCAAAACAATTCAATATCATTCAATATCTTTCAATATCATTCATCATCATTCAACATTATTCCAAATCATTCCACAGGTATTCATTCAGCTCTCCAGCCTTCACACGCCATTTCCCCAGAAATGGCATTTCTAGTTAATCTTATTATTCTTATATTTTATTCCTCGCACTTTTTTGTCCAGCTTCTACTTCCACATTTTTCACCCGATTCACTCCGTTCCAATTTCAAACGATTCCAAATATTCACGCCTAGAGCGCTTCCATTTTTCTTATTCCCACGATTCACGTGTTACCCGCAATTCCCGATTTCGTACCCGATTTTTCCCCATGTATTCTTAATGGGAGATTCAAAATTTCACATTTCCTTCCACATTTTTCATCCGATTCACTTCGTTCCAACTTCAATATGTTCCATAATGAGCTTTTCAGTTCCAAAATTCACGCCTTACCCACAATTCACGATTTCGTACCCGAATATTTCCCACATTCTACATTTTTCATTTACTTCCACATTATTCATCTGATTGACTTCGTTCCAACTTCAATATATTCCAGCAATTCAAGCCATGAGCCAGCTTTTCAGTTCCAAAATTCACGCCTTGCCCACAATTCCCAATTTCGTACCCGAATATTTCCCACATTCTACATTTTCCATTTACTTCCACATTATTCATCCAATTGACGTCGTTCCAGCTTCAATATATTCCAGCATTTCAAGCCATTAGCTCTTCCAGCTTTTCAGTTCCAAAATTCACGCCTTGCCCACAATTCCTGATTTCGTACCCGAATATTTCCCAGATTCTACATTTTCCATTTACTTCCACATTATTCATCCGATTGACGTCGTTTCAACTTCAATATATTCCACCACTTCAAGCCATGAGCTCTTCCAGCTTTTCAGTTCCAAAATTTACGCCTGACCCACAATTCCCGATTTCGTACCCGAATATTTCCCACATTCTACATTTTCCATTTACTTACACATTATTCAGCCGATTGACGTCGTTCCAGCTTCAATATATTCCAGCATTTCAAGCCATTAGCTCTTCCAGCTTTTCAGTTCCAAAATTCACGCCTTGCCCACAATTCCCGATTTCGTACCCGAATATTTCCCACATTCTACATTTTCCATTTACTTACACATTATTCATCCGATTGACATCGTTCCAGCTTCAATATATTCCAGCAATTCAAGCCATGAGCTCTTCCAGCTTTTCAGTTCCAAAATTCACACTTTGCCCACAATTCCGGATTTCGTACCCGAATATTTGCCACATTCTACATTTCACATTTACTTCGACATTTTTCAACCGATTGACGTGGTTTCAACTTCAATATATTCCACCAATTCAAGCCATGAGCTCTTCCAGCTTTTCAGTTCCAAAATTCACGCCTTACCCACAATTCCCAATTTCGTACCCAAATATTTCCCACATTCTACATTTTCCATTTACTTCCACATTATTTATCCGATTGACTTCGTTCCAACTTCAATATATTCCACCATTTCACGTCATGAGCTCTTCTATCTTACCACCTAACTTACCACGCATGGCGGCCATTTTCCAACTTACCATGCACGGCGGCCATTTTAGACCAATGATATGCCCAGGTTTCTCGCCAACCTGGCCTCCCAAGGCGGTGGCCATTTTGGCCAATTGATTAGGTATGCGTGTGATTCTTGCCAGGATATTCCCCGACCTGAACAGGAAGTGACCAATATCAACAGGAAGTGACCTCATATCAACAGGAAGTGACTTAATTTCAACAGGAAGTGACCTAAAATCAACAGGAACTGACCTGATATTAACAGGAAATTACCCGAATTCAACAGGAAGTGACCTGATTTTAACAGGAAGTGACCTCATATCAACAGGAAGTGACTTAAAATCAACAGGAAGTGACCCGATTTCAACAGGAAGTGACTTAATTTCAACAGGAAGTGACTTAATTTTAACAGGAAGTGACCTAAAATCAACAGGAAGTGACCTGTTTTTAACAGGAAGTGACCCGATTTCAACAGGAAGTGACCCAATTTTGACAGGAAGTGACCTGATATCAACAGGAAGTGACCCAATTTCAAAAGGAAGTGACCCAATTTTGACAGGAAGTGACCCGATATCAACAGGAAGTGACCCAATTTCAACAGGAAGTGACCCGATTTCAACAGGAAGTGACCCGATTTCAACAGGAAGTGAGCATGCTAGTGCTAAGTTAGCATGCTAATGCGGGCTAATGCTAATTCTAGCTGAACATGCTAATGCTATTGCTAGCTTAGCATGCTAATGCTAATGTTAGCTTAGCATGTGAATGCTAATGTTAGCTCAGCATGCTAATGCTAATGTTAACTTAGCATGTGAATGCTAATGTTAGCTTAGCATGCTAATGCTAATGTTAGCTTAGCATGCTAATGCTAAGTTAGCATGCTAATGCTAATGTTAGCTTTGCATGTTAATGCTAAGTTAGCATGCTAATGCTAATGTTAGCTTAGCATGCTAATGCTAATGTTAGCTTAGCATGCTAATGCTAATGTTAGCATGCTAATGCTAAGTTAGCATGCTAATGCTAATGTTAGCATGCTAATGCTAATGTTAGCTTAGCATGCTAATGCTAATGTTAGCATGCTAATGCTAATGTTAGCTTTGCATGTTAATGTTAAGTTAGCATGCTAATGCTAATGTTAGCTTACCATGCTAATGCTAAGTTAGCATGCTAATGCTAATGCTAAGTTAGCATGCCAATGCTAATGTTAGCTTAGAATGCTAATGCTAAGTTAGCATGCTAATGCTAATGTTAGCTTAGCATGCTAATGCTAAGTTAGCCTATTAATGCTAATGTTAACTTAGCATGCTAATGCTAGCTTAGTATACTAATGCAAATGTGACCTGATTTCAACAGAGTGACTATTACTCCATTGCTTAAGTTTGCCACTCCTTACACCATTGCGACTCGATTCTACCCTCCTTACTTCATTGCTTACTTAATTCTTCTCACTTTACTCCATTGCTTACCCGATTACTTGCTACTTCCTCCATTTCTTACTTGATTTCTTCCTTGTTTTCTTGTTTCTTGCTGATTTATTTTTACGTTTGTGGTATTTGTCTTCCTTCAACTGCTTCTAGATTTCTGGATGAATTTAAACCATTCCAACTTCAGCATGTTAAGCTCATTCCATGTCATTCAGTATCATTCAACATCATTCAACACCATTCAATATCTTTCAATATCATTCATCATCATTCAACATTATTCCAAATCATTCCACAGGTATTCATTCAGCTCTCCAGCCTTCACACGCCATTTCCCCAGAAATGGCATTTCTAGTTATGTGACTGCTGCCCGCAAAGCAGTAGCAAAGCTACTGCTGCGGAGCAGTCACATATTACTATCCAGAAAAAAAGCGTTTATTATTATGTGACTGCTGCCCGCAAAGCAGTAGCGAAGCTACTGCTGCGGAGCAGTCACATATTACTATCCAGAAAAAAAGCGTTTATTTTTCTTCTTATTTTTCTTTATTAACCGGAATTTTTCAGACAAAATGCGGGTCGTACCGTTGAACGTACCGGCACAAGTGAGGTATCAAAAGATGCGTCTCGATCTGACTCGGCGGGGTACCATTTTTTTTCGGAATTTCGAGTTACCATGGCGACGCAATTTCCCAAAAAACTCGCCAAAAAGTCCCATAGGAATGAATGGAGAAGGGGAAAAAACATCGACAAATTTAACACCTTTTTCGAAGCCACGCTGCGCGCACATACATTGACCGACCGAGACAATTTTTAGCTCATTTTGTTGCAATTTTTCCCATCTTTAGCTGTGTCGAAATTTTTTTTAAGAAATGTAAGCGCTCCCTCCTGTGCGGGTTCAAAGACAGGGTGTGAAATGAAGAAAAAAAGGCTTTTTACATTAGTGTGTATTGCGTTTGCTAGAGTGGAGCAATCAGCGCTAGAGTGGAGAGACAAAAAAAATTCTTTCGAAAAATTTCACTTCAACTCGTCACCGTGGCCACAATATTTGCTCAGTAAACATCACATTTGGATATTTTGTAGTCACAAGGGTCTTCTTTCTGACAAACCCACTTTTGTGCGGCAAAGGTGTCATTTAGTACCTTTTATTTGACTTGAAGCGAGGGGAAGTCGCACTTTTTCGCCCATTGAGCCCCATGTTATTTTCGCCGCCTTTTTTTGTCATTTTTTTAAAAGTCACACGTTTTCAACCTGCTCTAATTTGGTCATTTTTTATCCGATTTAAAAAATGAGAACATGCTTGCGTTCCCCAAAGCCTTGCCGTTCTAACGGGGCATTTCTGAAATCTGTATCTTAAACCGTTCAGTCGTGAGAGCCTTTTGTTCGAGGTGTGCGCTTTCTCATAGAACTCAATTGAAGCAAGCAAAATGTTCGCCCACCTGGTACTTAGGAAATGTGTGTGCGTGAATGCGCATATTTGTTAAAGTGACAGTAACCCATTTTCAGTTTAGTGATTATGGCTTAACTTATAATATAATAATAATAATAATACAATATAATATTTTTGTTTATGAAATGTAATGTAATGAACTGCTATTTAAATGGTGCTTTTTGAGCTATTCTGCCCACTCTCTCACTTCTGCACAGCAACTGCCTCAGCCAATCAGAGCTGCTTGTTGTCATCCACGCCTGGAATTTCCCCACCACCGCCCACACACAGTGGCGGCCATCTTGGCCAGGGATTCTCACATTACTGTCCATACAGAGCGGCGGCCATCTTGGCCAGGGATTCTCACACTACTGTCCATACAGAGCGGCGGCCATCTTGGCCAGGGATTCTCACACTACTGCCCATACAGAGCGGCGGCCATCTTGGACAGGGATTCTCACACTACTGTCAATACAGAGCGGCGGCCATCTTGGCCAGGGATTCTCACACTACTGTCCATACAGAGCGGCGGCCATCTTGGCCAGGGATTCTCACACTACTGTCCATACAGAGCGGCGGCCATCTTGGCCAGGGATTCTCACACTACTGCCCATACAGAGCGGCGGCCATCTTGGCCAGGGATTCTCACACTACTGCCCACACAGAGTGGCGGCCATCTTGGCCAATTGTTGAGGTGCACCCAGGATTCTCGGCCTCTGCCCACATGGAGCGGCGGCCAAAAAAAAAAATTAAAAAAAATAAAACATGGAGCGGCGGCCATTTTGGTCAATTGATTAGCTAGGCCAGGGACTTCAGCACCACTGCACACACACAGAGTGGCGGCCATTTTGGTCAATTGATTAGCTAGGCCAGGGACTTCAGCACCACTGCACACACACAGAGTGGCGGCCATCTTGTCCAATTGTTGAGGTGCACCCAGGATTCTCGGCCCCTGAGTGGCGGCCATCTTGGCCAATTGATTAGGTATGACAGGGATTAACCTAATTTCAACAGGAAGTGACCTGATTTCACCAGGAAGTGAGCATGCTAGTGCTAAGTTAGCATGCTAATGTTAGCTGAGCATGCTAATGTTACGTTAGCATGCTAATGCTAAGTTTTTTTTTAATTTTTTATTTTTTTATTTTTTTTTAATTTTTTTTTTTTTTTATTATTTTTTTTTTTTTAATTTTTTATTTTTTTTAATTTTTTTTTATTTTTTATTTTTTATTTTTTTTATTTTTTTTTTTCCTAATGCTAAATTTAGCATGCTAATGCTACGTTAGCATGCTAATGCTAAGTTAGCATGTTAATGCTAAGTTAAAATGCTAATGCTAAGTTAGCATGCTAATGCTAATGTTAGCTTAGCATGCTAATGATCATGCTAAGTTAGCACGCTAATGCTAATGTTAGCTTAGCATGCTAATCCTCCTGCAAAGTTAACATGTAGGAAGTGACCCAGAGTGCATTCGGCTTTCCGCCTTGCGAGAGTCAGCAGTCACATCCAAAATTTCCACGGGAAATTTTTTTTTTCTAGTTATGTGACTGCTGCAAAGCAGTCACATATTAGTATCCATCCAGGAAAGCGTTTATTATGTGACTGCTGCGAAGCAGTCACATATTAGTATCCATCCAGAAAAAGCGTTTATTATTATGTCTTATTCTTCACATTTTTTCAGACGAAATGCGGGTCGTACCGTAGAACGTACCGGCACAAGTGAGGTATCAAAAGATGCGTCTCGATTTGACTCGGCGGGGTACCATTTTTTTTCGGAATTTCGAGTTACCATGGCGACGCAATTCCCCAAAAAACCCCCCAAAAAGTCCCATAGGAATGAATGGAGAAGGGGAAAAAACCTCCACAAATTTAACACCTTTTTCGAAGCCACGCTGCGCGCACATACATTGACCGACCGAGACGATTTTTAGCTCATTTTGTTGCAATTTTTCCCATCTTTAGCTCTGTGTTGAAATTTTTTTTAAGAAATGTAAGCGCTCCCTCCTGTGCGGGTTCAAAGACAGGGTGTGAAATGAAGAAAAAGAGGCTCTTTACATTAGTGTGTATTGCGTTTGCTAGAGTGGAGCAATCAGCGCTAGAGTGGCGAGACAAAAAAAATTCTTTCCAAAAATTTCACTTCAACTCGTCACCGTGGCCACAATATTTGCTCAGTAAACATCAAATTTGGATATTTTGTAGTCACAAGGGTCTTCTTTCTGACAAACCCACTTTTGTGCGGCAAAGGTGTCATTTAGTACCTTTTATTTGACTTGAAGCGAGGGGAAGTCGCACTTTTTCGCCCATTGAGCCCCATGTTATTTTCGCCGCCTTTTTTTGTCATTTTTTTTCAAAGTCACACGTTTTCAACCTGCTCTAATTTGGTCATTTTTTATCCGATTTAAAAGATGAGAACATGCTTGCGTTCCCCAAAGCCTTGCCGTTCTAACGGGGCATTTCTGAAATCTGTATCTTAAACCGTTCAGTCGTGAGAGCCTTTTGTTCGAGGTGTGCGCTTTCTCATAGAACTCAATTGAAGCAAGCAAAATGTTCGCCCACCTGGTACTTAGGAAATGTGTGTGCGTGAATGCGCATATTTGTTAAAGTGACAGTAACCCATTTTCAGTTTAGTGATTATGGCTTAACTTCCACATTTCTTGATCAATTAAAACCATTCGAATTTTAAACTCTTCAGATCATTCCCTATTTTCGCTTAATAAAAAAAAATCAAAGCACAATATAATATTTTTGTTTATGAAATGTAATGTAATGAACTGCTATTTAAATGGTGCTTTTTGAGCTATTCTGCCCACTCTCTCACTTCTGCACAGCAACTGCCTCAGCCAATCAGAGCTGCTTGTTGTCATCCACGCCTGGAATTTCCCCACCACCGCCCACACACAGTGGCGGCCATCTTGGCCAGGGATTCTCACATTACTGTCCATACAGAGCGGCGGCCATCTTGGCCAGGGATTCTCACACTACTGTCCATACAGAGCGGCGGCCATCTTGGCCAGGGATTCTCACACTACTGCCCATACAGAGCGGCGGCCATCTTGGACAGGGATTCTCACACTACTGCCCACACAGAGTGGCGGCCATCTTGGCCAATTGTTGAGGTGCACCCAGGATTCTCGGCCTCTGCCCACATGGAGCGGCGGCCATTTTGGTCAATTGATTAGCTAGGCCAGGGACTTCAGCACCACTGCACACACACAGAGTGGCGGCCATCTTGTCCAATTGTTGAGGTGCACCCAGGATTCTCGGCCCCTGAGTGGCGGCCATCTTGGCCAATTGAGTAGGTATGACAGGGATTGACCTAATTTCAACAGGAAGTGACCCAGACAGACCTAAATTCAACAGGAAGTGACTTAATTTCAGTAGGAAATGACCTAAAAATGACCTGATATCAACAGGAAGTGACTTAATTTGAACAGGAAGTGACCTAATTTCAACAGGAAGTGACCCAGGACTGACCTAAAATCTACAGGAAGTGACCCGATTTCAACAGGAAGTGACCTAATATCAACAGGAAGTGACCCGACTTCAACAGGAAGTGACCTGTTTCACCAGGAAGTGAGCATGCTAGTGCTAAGTTAGCATGCTAATGTTAGCTGAGCATGCTAATGTTACGTTAGCATGCTAATGCTACGTTAGCATGCTAATGTTACGTTAGCATGCTAATGCTAATGCTACGTTAGCATGCTAATGTTACGTTAGCATGCTAATGCTAAGTTTTTTTTTTATTTAGTTTTTTTTTATTTATTTTTTTATTTTTATTTTTTTTAATTTTTTTTTTTTTCTTTTTTTTTTTTTTTTTTTAATTTTTTTTTTTTCCCTAATGCTAAGTTTGGCATGCTAATGCTACATTAGCATGCTAATGCTAAGTTAGCATGTTAATGCTAATGCTACGTTAGCATGCTAATGTTACGTTAGCATGCTAATGCTAAGTTTTTTTTTTATTTATTTTTATTTTTTTATTATTTTTTTTTTATTATTATTTTTTTTATTTATTTATTTTTTTCTTTTTTTTTTTTTTTTTAATTTTTTTTTTTTTTCCTAATGCTAAGTTTAGCATGCTAATGCTACGTTAGCATGCTAATGTTACGTTAGCATGCTAATGCTAATGCTACGTTAGCATGCTAATGTTACGTTAGCATGCTAATGCTAAGTTTTTTTTTTATTTAGTTTTTTTTTATTTATTTTTTTATTTTTATTTTTTTTAATTTTTTTTTTTTCTTTTTTTTTTTTTTTTTTTAATTTTTTTTTTTTTCCTAATGCTAAGTTTGGCATGCTAATGCTACATTAGCATGCTAATGCTAAGTTAGCATGTTAATGCTAATGCTACGTTAGCATGCTAATGTTACGTTAGCATGCTAATGCTAAGTTTTTTTTTTATTTATTTTTTTTTTTTATTTTTTTTTTTTTTTTTTTATTTATTTTTTTTTTTTATTTATTTATTTTTTTCTTTTTTTTTTTTTTTTTAATTTTTTTTTTTTTTCCTAATGCTAAGTTTAGCATGCTAATGCTACGTTAGCATGCTAATGCTAAGTTACCATGTTAATGCTAATGCTAAGTTAGCATGCTAATGCTAAGTTAGCATGCTAATGCTAATGTTAGCTTAGCATGCTAATGCTCATGCTAAGTTAGCACGCTAATGCTAATGTTAGCTTAGCATGCTAATCCTCCTGCAAAGTTAACGTGTAGGAAGTGACCCAGAGTGCATTCGGCTTTCCGCCTTGCAAGAGTCAGCAGTCACATCCAAAATTTCCACGGGAAATTTTTTTTTTCTAGTTCTTATTATGTGACTGCTGCCCGCAAAGCAGTAGCGAAGCTACTGCTGCGGAGCAGTCACATATTACTATCCAGAAAAAAAGCGTTTATTTTTCTTATTTTTCTTTATTAACCGGAATTTTTCAGACAAAATGCGGGTCGTACCGTTGAACGTACCGGCACAAGTGAGGTATCAAAAGATGCGTCTCGATCTGACTCGGCGGGGTACCATTTTTTTTCGGAATTTCGAGTTACCATGGCGACGCAATTTCCCAAAAACCCCGCCAAAAAGTCCCATAGGAATGAATGGAGAAGGGGAAAAAACATCGACAAATTTAACACCTTTTTCGAAGCCACGCTGCGCGCACATACATTGACCGACCGAGACGATTTTTAGCTCATTTTGTTGCAATTTTTCCCATCTTTAGCTCTGTGTCGAAATTTTTTTTAAGAAATGTAAGCGCTCCCTCCTGTGCGGGTTGAAAGACAGGGTGTGAAATGAAGAAAAAAAGGCGTTTTACATTAGTGTGTATTGCGTTTGCTAGAGTGGAGCAATCAGCGCTAGAGTGGAGAGACAAAAAAAATTCTTTCGAAAAAATTCACTTCAACTCGTCACCGTGGCCACAATATTTGCTCACTAAACATCAAATTTGGATATTTTGTAGTCACAAGGGTCTTCTTTCTGACAAACCCACTTTTGTGCGGCAAATGGGGCATTTAGTACCTTTTATTTGACTTGAAGCGAGGGGAAGTCGCACTTTTTCGCCCATTGAGCCCCATGTTATTTTCGCCACCTTTTTTTGTCATTTTTTTAAAAGTCACACGTTTTCAACCTGCTCTAATTTGGTCATTTTTTATCCGATTTAAAAAATGAGAACATGCTTGCGTTCCCCAAAGCCTTGCCGTTCTAACGGGGCATTTCTGAAATCTGCATCTTAAACCGTTGAGTCGTGAGAGCCTTTTGTTCGAGGTGTGCGCTTTCTCATAGAACTCAATTGAAGCAAAATGTTCGCCCACCTGGTAATTACGAAATGTGTGTGCGTGAATGCGCATATTTGTTAAAGTGACAGTAACCCATTTTCAGTTTATTGATTATGGCTTAACTTCCACATTTCTTGATCAATTAAAACCATTCAAATTTTAAACTCTTCAGATCATTCCCTACTTTCGCTTAATGAAAAAAAATCAAAGCACAATATTATATTTTTGTTTATGAAATGTAATGTAATGAACTGCTATTTAAATGGTGCTTTTTGAGCTATTCTGCCCACTCTCTCACTTCTGCACAGCAACTGCCTCAGCCAATCAGAGCTGCTTGTTGTCATCCACGCCTGGAATTTCCCCACCAACGCCCACACACTGTGGCGGCCATCTTGGCCAGGGATTCTCACACAACTGTCCATACAGAGCGGCGGCCATCTTGGCCAGGGATTCTCACACGACTGTCCATACAGAGCGGCGGCCATCTTGGCCAGGGATTCTCACACTACTGCCCACACAGGGTGGCGGCCATCTTGGCCAATTGTTGAGGTGCACCCAGGATTCTCTGCCTCTGCCCTCATGGAGCGGCGGCCATTTTGGTCAATTGATGAGCTTGGCCAGGGATTCTCACACCACTGTCCATACAGAGCGGCGGCCATCTTGGCCAATTGATTCGCGAGGCCAGGGACTTCAGCACCACTGCGCACACACCGAGTGGCAATTGATTAGGTATGACAGGGATTGATCTAATTTCAACAGGAAGTGACCCAGACAGACCTAAATTCAACAGGAAGTGACTTGATTTCAGCAGGAAATGACCTAAAAATGACCTGATATCAACAGGAAGTGACTTAATTTGAACAGGAAGTGACCTAATTTCAACAGGAAGTGACCCAGAACTGACCTAAAATCAACAGGAAGTGACTGGATTTCAACAGGAAGTGACCTAATATCAACAGGAAGTGACCCGACTTTAACAGGAAGTGACCTGATTTCTACAGGAAGTGACCTGAAATCAACAGGAAGTGAGCATGCTAGTGCTACGTTAGCATGCTAATGCTAATGCTAAGTTTGCATGCTAATGCTACGTTAGCATGCTAATGCTAATGCTAAGTTAGCATGCTAATGCTAATGCTAAGTTAGCATGCTAATGCTAAATTAGCATGCTAGTGCTACGTTAGCATGCTAATGCTAATGCTAAGTTAGCATGCTAATGCTACGTTAGCATGCTAATGCTAAGTTAGCATGCTAATGCTATGTTAGCATGCTAATGCTAAGTTAGCATGCTAATGCTAATGCTAAGTTAGCATGCTAATGCTAATGCTAAGTTAGCATGCTAATGCTAAATTAGCATGCTAATGCTACGTTAGCATGCTAATGCTACTGCTAGGTTAGCATGCTAATGCTAGGTTAGCATGCTAATGCTAAGTTAGCATGCTAATGCTACATTAGCATGCTAATGCTAAGTTAGTGGCGGCCATCTTGGCCAATTGATTAGCTAGGCCAGGGATTCTCACACTACTGCCCACACACAGCGGCGGCCATCTTGGCCAATTGATTAGCTTGGCCAGGGATTCTCACACGACTGCCCGCCCACCTGGTAATAACGAAATGTGTGTGCGTGAATGTGCATATTTGTTAAAGAGACAGGAACTCATTTTCATTTGTTGATTATGGATTAACCTCCACATTTCTTGGCCAATTAAAACCATTCAAATTTAAAACTCTTCAGCTCATTCCCAATTTTCATTTAATTTAAAAAAAATCAAAGCACAATATTATATTTTTGTTTATTAAATGTAATGTAATGAACTGCTATTTAAATGGTGCTTTTTGAGCTATTCTGACCAATCTCTCACGTCAGCATAGCAACTGCCTCAGCCAATCAGAGCTGCTTGTCATCTACGCCTGAGATTTCCGCACCACCGGCCACACACAGCGGCGGCCATCTTGGCCAATTGATTAGCTAGGCCAGGGATTTTCACATTACTGTCCATACAGAGCGGCGGCCATCTTGGCCAGGGATTCTCACACTACTGTCCATACAGAGTGGTGGCCATCTTGGCCAATTGATTGGCTAGGCCAGTGATTCTCACATTACTGTCCATACAGAGCGGCGGCCATCTTGGCCAGGGATTCTCACACTACTGTCCATACAGAGCGGCGGCCATCTTGGCCAGGGATTCTCACACGACTGCCCAAACAGAGCGGCGGCCATCTTGGCCAATTGATTAGCTTGGCCAGGGATTGACCTAATTTCAACAGGAAGTGACCCAGACAGACCTAAATTCAACAGGAAGTGACTTGATTTCAGCAGGAAATGACCTAAAAATGACCTGATATCAACAGGAAGTGACTTAATTTGAACAGGAAGTGACCTAATTTCAACAGGAAGTGACCCAGAACTGACCTAAAATCAACAGGAAGTGACTGGATTTCAACAGGAAGTGACCTAATATCAACAGGAAGTGACCCGACTTTAACAGGAAGTGACCTGATTTCAACAGGAAGTGACCTGAAATCAACAGGAAGTGAGCATGCTAGTGCTAAGTTAGCATGCTAATGTTAGCTGAGCATACTAATGCTAAGTTAGCATGCTAAAGTTAGCTTAGCATGCTAATGCTAATGTTAACTTAGCATGCTAATGTTAAGTTAGCATGCTAATGCTAGTTTATCAAGCTAATGCTAAGCTAGCATGCTAATGCTAATGCTACGTTAGCATGCTAATGCTAAATTAGCATGCTAATGCTAAGTTAACATGTTAATGCTAATGCTAAGTTAGCATGCTAATGCTACGTTAGCATGCTAATGCTAAGTTAGCATGCTAATGCTAATGCTAAGTTAGCATGCTAATGCTTCGTTAGCATGCTAATGCTAAGTTAGCATGCTAATGCTAATGCTACGTTAGCATGCTAATGCTAAGTTAGCATGCTAATGCTAATGCTAAGTTAGCATGCTAATGCTACGTTAGCATGCTAATGCTAAGTTAGCATGCTAATGCTAAGTTAGCATGCTAATGCTAATGCTAAGTTAGCATGCTAATGCTAATGCTACATTAGCATGCTAATGCTAAGTTAGCATGCTAATGCTAAGTTAGCATGCTAATGCTAATGCTAAGTTAGCATGCTAATGCTACATTAGCATGCTAATGCTAAGTTAGCATGCTAATGCTAATGCTAAGTTAGCATGCTAATGCTAAGTTAGCACGTTAATGCTAATGTTAGCTTAGCATGCTAATCCTCATGCAAAGTTAACATGTAGGAAGTGACCCAGAACGGACCAGTGCATTCGGCTTTCCACCTTGCAAGAGTCAGCAGTCACATCCAAAATTTCCGCGGGAATTTTTCTAGTTCTTATTATTTTACTTTATTCTTCACATTTTTTTCAGACGAAATGCGGGTCGTACCGTAGAACCTACCGGCACAAGTGAGGTGTCAAAAGATGCGTCTCGATCTGACTCGGCGGGGAACCATTTTTTTTTCGGAATTTCGAGTTACCATGGCGACGCAATTCCCCAAAAACCCCCCCAAAAAGTCCCATAGGAATGAATGGAGAAGGGGAAAAAACCTCCACAAATTTAACACCTTTTTCGAAGCCACGCTGCGCGCACATACATTGACCGACCGAGACGATTTTTAGCTCATTTTGTTGCAATTTTTCCCATCTTTAGCTCTGTGTTGAAATTTTTTTTAAGAAATGTAAGCGCTCCCTCCTGTGCGGGTTCAAAGACAGGGTGTGAAATGAAGAAAAAGAGGCTCTTTACATTAGTGTGTATTGCGTTTGCTAGAGTGGAGCAATCAGCGCTAGAGTGGAGAGACAAAAAAAATTATTTCGAAAAATTTCACTTCAACTCGTCACCGTGGCCACAATATTTGCTCAGTAAACATCACATTTGGATATTTTGTAGTCACAAGGGTCTTCTTTCTGACAAACCCACTTTTGTGCGGCTAAGGTGTCATTTAGTACCTTTTATTTGACTTGAAGCGAGGGGAAGTCGCACTTTTTCGCCCATTGAGCCCCATGTTATTTTCGCCGCCTTTTTTTGTCATTTTTTTTAAAAGTCACACGTTTTCAACCTGCTCTAATTTGGTCATTTTTTATCCGATTTAAAAAATGAGAACATGCTTGCGTTCCCCAAAGCCTTGCCGTTCTAACGGGGCATTTCTGAAATCTGTATCTTAAACCGTTCAGTCGTGAGAGCCTTTTGTTCGAGGTGTGCGCTTTCTCATAGAACTCAATTGAAGCAAGCAAAATGTTCGCCCACCTGGTACTTAGGAAATGTGTGTGCGTGAATGCGCATATTTGTTAAAGTGACAGTAACCCATTTTCAGTTTAGTGATTATGGCTTAACTTATAATATAATAATAATAATAATACAATATAATATTTTTGTTTATGAAATGTAATGTAATGAACTGCTATTTAAATGGTGCTTTTTGAGCTATTCTGCCCACTCTCTCACTTCTGCACAGCAACTGCCTCAGCCAATCAGAGCTGCTTGTTGTCATCCACGCCTGGAATTTCCCCACCACCGCCCACACACAGTGGCGGCCATCTTGGCCAGGGATTCTCACATTACTGTCCATACAGAGCGGCGGCCATCTTGGCCAGGGATTCTCACACTACTGTCCATACAGAGCGGCGGCCATCTTGGCCAGGGATTCTCACACTACTGCCCATACAGAGCGGCGGCCATCTTGGACAGGGATTCTCACACTACTGTCAATACAGAGCGGCGGCCATCTTGGCCAGGGATTCTCACACTACTGTCCATACAGAGCGGCGGCCATCTTGGCCAGGGATTCTCACACTACTGTCCATACAGAGCGGCGGCCATCTTGGCCAGGGATTCTCACACTACTGCCCATACAGAGCGGCGGCCATCTTGGCCAGGGATTCTCACACTACTGCCCACACAGAGTGGCGGCCATCTTGGCCAATTGTTGAGGTGCACCCAGGATTCTCGGCCTCTGCCCACATGGAGCGGCGGCCAAAAAAAAAAATTAAAAAAAATAAAACATGGAGCGGCGGCCATTTTGGTCAATTGATTAGCTAGGCCAGGGACTTCAGCACCACTGCACACACACAGAGTGGCGGCCATTTTGGTCAATTGATTAGCTAGGCCAGGGACTTCAGCACCACTGCACACACACAGAGTGGCGGCCATCTTGTCCAATTGTTGAGGTGCACCCAGGATTCTCGGCCCCTGAGTGGCGGCCATCTTGGCCAATTGATTAGGTATGACAGGGATTAACCTAATTTCAACAGGAAGTGACCTGATTTCACCAGGAAGTGAGCATGCTAGTGCTAAGTTAGCATGCTAATGTTAGCTGAGCATGCTAATGTTACGTTAGCATGCTAATGCTAAGTTTTTTTTTAATTTTTTATTTTTTTATTTTTTTTTAATTTTTTTTTTTTTTTATTATTTTTTTTTTTTTAATTTTTTTTTTTTTTTATTTTTTTTTTATTTTTTATTTTTTATTTTTTTAATTTTTTTTTTTTCCTAATGCTAAGTTTAGCATGCTAATGCTACGTTAGCATGCTAATGCTAAGTTAGCATGTTAATGCTAAGTTAGCATGCTAATGCTAAGTTAGCATGCTAATGCTAATGTTAGCTTAGCATGCTAATGATCATGCTAAGTTAGCACGCTAATGCTAATGTTAGCTTAGCATGCTAATCCTCCTGCAAAGTTAACATGTAGGAAGTGACCCAGAGTGCATTCGGCTTTCCGCCTTGCGAGAGTCAGCAGTCACATCCAAAATTTCCACGGGAAATTTTTTTTTTCTAGTTATGTGACTGCTGCAAAGCAGTCACATATTAGTATCCATCCAGGAAAGCGTTTATTCTTATTATGTGACTGCTGCCCGCAAAGCAGTAGCGAAGCTACTGCTGCGGAGCAGTCACATATTACTATCCAGAAAAAAAGCGTTTATTATGTGACTGCTGCGAAGCAGTCACATATTAGTATCCATCCAGGAAAAGCGTTTATTATTATTATTATTATTATGTCTTATTCTTCACATTTTTTCAGACGAAATGCGGGTCGTACCGTAGAACGTACCGGCACAAGTGAGGTATCAAAAGATGCGTCTCGATTTGACTCGGCGGGGTACCATTTTTTTTCGGAATTTCGAGTTACCATGGCGACGCAATTCCCCAAAAAACCCCCCAAAAAGTCCCATAGGAATGAATGGAGAAGGGGAAAAAACCTCCACAAATTTAACACCTTTTTCGAAGCCACGCTGCGCGCACATACATTGACCGACCGAGACGATTTTTAGCTCATTTTGTTGCAATTTTTCCCATCTTTAGCTCTGTGTTGAAATTTTTTTTAAGAAATGTAAGCGCTCCCTCCTGTGCGGGTTCAAAGACAGGGTGTGAAATGAAGAAAAAGAGGCTCTTTCCATTAGTGTGTATTGCGTTTGCTAGAGTGGAGCAATCAGCGCTAGAGTGGAGAGACAAAAAAAATTCTTTCCAAAAATTTCACTTCAACTCGTCACCGTGGCCACAATATTTGCTCAGTAAACATCAAATTTGGATATTTTGTAGTCACAAGGGTCTTCTTTCTGACAAACCCACTTTTGTGCGGCAAAGGTGTCATTTAGTACCTTTTATTTGACTTGAAGCGAGGGGAAGTCGCACTTTTTCGCCCATTGAGCCCCATGTTATTTTCGCCGCCTTTTTTTGTCATTTTTTTTAAAAGTCACACGTTTTCAACCTGCTCTAATTTGGTCATTTTTTATCCGATTTAAAAGATGAGAACATGCTTGCGTTCCCCAAAGCCTTGCCGTTCTAACGGGGCATTTCTGAAATCTGTATCTTAAACCGTTCAGTCGTGAGAGCCTTTTGTTCGAGGTGTGCGCTTTCTCATAGAACTCAATTGAAGCAAGCAAAATGTTCGCCCACCTGGTACTTAGGAAATGTGTGTGCGTGAATGCGCATATTTGTTAAAGTGACAGTAACCCATTTTCAGTTTAGTGATTATGGCTTAACTTCCACATTTCTTGATCAATTAAAACCATTCGAATTTTAAACTCTTCAGATCATTCCCTATTTTCGCTTAATAAAAAAAAATCAAAGCACAATATAATATTTTTGTTTATGAAATGTAATGTAATGAACTGCTATTTAAATGGTGCTTTTTGAGCTATTCTGCCCACTCTCTCACTTCTGCACAGCAACTGCCTCAAGCATGCTAATGTTACGTTAGCATGCTAATGCTAAGTTTTTTTTTTCTTTTTTATTTTTTTATTTTTTTTTTCTTTTTTTTTTTTTTATTATTTTTTTTTTCTTTTTTTTTTTTTTTAATTTTTTTTTTTCCTAATGCTAAGTTTAGCATGCTAATGCTACGTTAGCATGCTAATGCTAAGTTAGCATGTTAATGCTAATGCTAAGTTAGCATGCTAATGTTACGTTAGCATGCTAATGCTAAGTTTTTTTTTTATTTTTATTTTTTTATTTTTTTTTTTTATTATTATTTTTTATTTTTATTTTTATTTTTTTTTATTTTATTTATTTTTTTTTTTTATTTTTTTTTTTCCTAATGCTAAGTTTAGCATGCTAATGCTACGTTAGCATGCTAATGCTAAGTTAGCATGTTAATGCTAATGCTAAGTTAGCATGGTAATGCTAAGTTAGCATGCTAATGCTAATGTTAGCTTAGCATGCTAATGATCATGCTAAGTTAGCACGCTAATGCTAATGTTAGCTTAGCATGCTAATCCTCCTGCAAAGTTAACATGTAGTAAGTGACCCAGAGTGCATTCGGCTTTCCGCCTTGCAAGAGTCAGCAGTCACATCCAAAATTTCCACGGGAAATTTTTTTTTTCTAGTTATTCTTTTTATTTTTCTTTATTCTTCACATTTTTTCAGACAAAATGCGGGCCGTACCGTTGAACGTACCGGCACAAGTGAGGTATCAAAAGATGCGTCTCGATCTGACTCGGCGGGGTACCATTTTTTTTCGGAATTTCGAGTTACCATGGCGACGCAATTCCCAAAATAGCCGCCAAAAAATCCCATAGGAATGAATGGAGAAGGGGAAAAAACATCGACAAATTTAACACCTTTTTCGAAGCCACGCTGCGCGCACATACATTGACCGACCGAGACGATTTTTAGCTCATTTTGTTGCAATTTTTCCCATCTTGAGCTCTGTGTCGAAATTTTTTTTAAGAAATGTAAGCGCTCCCTCCTGTGCGGGTTCAAAGACAGGGTGTGAAATGAAGAAAAAAAGGCGTTTTACATTAGTGTGTATTGCGTTTGCTAGAGTGGAGCAATCAGCGCTAGAGTGGAGAGACAAAAAAAATTCTTTCGAAAAATTTCACTTCAACTCGTCACCCTGGCCACAATATTTGCTCAGTAAACATCAAATTTGGATATTTTGTAGTCACAAGGGTCTTCTTTCTGACAAACCCACTTTTGTGCGGCAAAGGTGTCATTTAGTACCTTTTATTTGACTTGAAGCGAGGGGAAGTCGCACTTTTTCGCCCATTGAGCCCCATGTTATTTTCGCCGCCTTTTTTTGTCATTTTTTTAAAAGTCGCACGTTTTCAACCTGCTCTAATTTGGTCATTTTGTATCCGATTTAAAAAATAAGAACATGCTTGCGTTCCCCAAAGCCTTGCCGTTCTCACGGGGCATTTCTGAAATCTGTATCTTAAACCGTTGAGTCGCGAGAGCCTTTTGTTCGAGGTGTGCGCTTTCTCATAGAACTCAATTGAAGCAAAATGTTCGCCCACCTGGTAATTACGAAATGTGTGTGCGTGAATGTGCATATTTGTTAAAGTGACAGTAACCCATTTTCAGTTTATTGATTATGGCTTAACTTCCACATTTCTTGATCAATTAAAACCATTCGAATTTTAAACTCTTCAGATCATTCCCTATTTTCGCTTAATAAAAAAAAAATCAAAGCACAATATTAGATTTTTGTTTATGAAATGTAATGTAATGAACTGCTATTTAAATGGTGCTTTTTGAGCTATTCTGCCCACTCTCTCACTTCTGCACAGCAACTGCCTCAGCCAATCAGAGCTGCTTGTTGTCATCTACGCCTGGAATTTCCCCACCACCGCCCACACACAGTGGCGGCCATCTTGGCCAGGGATTCTCACACTACTGTCCATACAGAGCGGCGGCCATCTTGGCCAGGGATTCTCACACGACTGCCCAGATAGAGCGGCGGCCATCTTGGCCAGGGATTCTCACACTCCTGTCCATACAGAGCGGCGGCCATCTTGGCCAGGGATTCTCACACGACTGCCCAGATAGAGCGGCGGCCATCTTGGCCAGGGATTCTCACACTACTGCCCATACAGAGCGGCGGCCATCTTGGCCAGGGATTCTCACACTCCTGTCCATACAGAGCGGCGGCCATCTTGGCCAGGGATTCTCACACGACTGCCCAGATAGAGCGGCGGCCATCTTGGCCAGGGATTCTCACACTACTGCCCATACAGAGCGGCGGCCATCTTGGCCAGGGATTCTCACACTCCTGTCCATACAGAGCGGCGGCCATCTTGGCCAGGGATTCTCACACGACTGCCCAGATAGAGCGGCGGCCATCTTGGCCAGGGATTCTCACACTACTGCCCATACAGAGCGGCGGCCATCTTGGCCAATTGATTAGCTTGGCCAGGGATTGACCTAATTTCAACAGGAAGTGACCCAGACAGACCTAAATTCAACAGGAAGTGACTTGATTTCAGCAGGAAATGACCTGAAAATGACCTGACATCAACAGGAAGTGACTTAATTTGAACAGGAAGTGACCTAATTTCAACAGGAAGTGACCCAGACAGACCCAAATTCAACAGGAAGTGACTTGATTTCAGCAGGAAATGACCTGAAAATGACCTGACATCAACAGGAAGTGACTTAATTTGAACAGGAAGTGACCTAATTTCAACAGGAAGTGACCCAGACAGACCCAAATTCAACAGGAAGTGACTTGATTTCAGCAGGAAATGACCTGAAAATGACCTGATATCAACAGGAAGTGACTTAATTTGAACAGGAAGTGACCTCATTTCAACAGGAAGTGACCCAGAACTGACCTAAAATCAACAGGAAGTGACTGGATTTCAACAGGAAGTGACCTAATATCAACAGGAAGTGACCCGACTTTAACAGGAAGTGACCTGAAATCAACAGGAAGTGAGCATGCTAGTGCTAAGTTAGCATGCTAATGTTAGCTGAGCATACTAATGCTAAGTTAGCATGCTAATGTTAAGTTAGCATGCTAATGCTAGTTTATCAAGCTAATGCTAAGTTAGCATGCTAATGCTAATGCTACATTAGCATGCTAATGCTACGTTAGCATGCTATTGCTACGTTAGCATGCTAATGCTAAGTTAGCATGCTAATGCTAAGTTAGCATGCTAATGCTAATGCTAAGTTAGCATGCTAATGCTTCGTTAGCATGCTAATGCTAAGTTAGCATGCTAATGCTAATGCTACGTTAGGATGCTAATGCTAAGTTAGCATGCTAATGCTACTTTAGCATGCTAATGCTAAGTTAGCATGCTAATGCTAAGTTAGCATGCTAATGCTAAGTTAGCATGCTAAAGCTACATTAGCATGCTAATGCTACGTTAGCTTGCTAATGCTAAGTTAGCATGCCAATGCTAAGTTAGCATGCTAATGCTAATGCTAAGTTAGCATGCTAATGCTACATTAGCATGCTAATGCTAAGTTAGCATGCTAATGCTAAGTTAGCATGCTAATGCTAAGTTAGCATGATAATGCTAATGTTAGGTTAGCATGCTAATGCTAAGTTAGCATGCTAATGCTAAGTTAGCACGTTAATGCTACTTTAGCATGCTAATGCTAAGTTAGCATGCTAATGCTAAGTTAGCATGCTAATGCTAATGCTAAGTTAGCATGCTAAAGCTACATTAGCATGCTAATGCTACGTTAGCATGCTAATGCTAAGTTAGCATGCCAATGCTAAGTTAGCATGCTAATGCTAATGCTAAGTTAGCATGCTAATGCTAATGCTAAGTTAGCATGCTAATGCTACATTAGCATGCTAATGCTAAGTTAGCATGCTAATGCTAAGTTAGCATGCTAATGCTAATGCTAAGTTAGCATGCTAATGCTAAGTTAGCATGATAATGCTAATGTTAGGTTAGCATGCTAATGCTAAGTTAGCATGCTAATGCTAAGTTAGCACGTTAATGCTAATGTTAGCTTAGCATGCTAATCCTCATGCAAAGTTAACATGTAGGAAGTGACCCAGAACAGACCAGTGCATTCGGCTTTCCACCTTGCAAGAGTCAGCAGTCACATCCAAAATTTCCGCGGGAATTTTTCTAGTTATGTGACTGCTGCCCGCAAAGCAGTAGCAAAGCTACTGCTGCGGAGCAGTCACATATTACTATCCAGAAAAAAAGCGTTTATTTTTCTTCTTATTTTTCTTTATTAACCGGAATTTTTCAGACAAAATGCGGGTCGTACCGTTGAACGTACCGTCACAAGTGAGGTATCAAAAGATGCGTCTCGATCTGACTCGGCGGGGTACCATTTTTTTTCGGAATTTCGAGTTACCATGGCGACGCAATTTCCCAAAAAACTCGCCAAAAAGTCCCATAGGAATGAATGGAGAAGGGGAAAAAACATCGACAAATTTAACACCTTTTTCGAAGCCACGCTGCGCGCACATACATTGACCGACCGAGACAATTTTTAGCTCATTTTGTTGCAATTTTTCCCATCTTTAGCTCTGTGTCGAAATTTTTTTTAAGAAATGTAAGCGCTCCCTCCTGTGCGGGTTCAAAGACAGGGTGTGAAATGAAGAAAAAAAGGCTTTTTACATTAGTGTGTATTGCGTTTGCTAGAGTGGAGCAATCAGCGCTAGAGTGGAGAGACAAAAAAAAATCTTTCGAAAAATTTCACTTCAACTCGTCACCGTGGCCACAATATTTGCTCAGTAAACATCAAATTTGGATATTTTGTAGTCACAAGGGTCTTCTTTCTGACAAACCCACTTTTGTGCGGCAAAGGTGTCATTTAGTACCTTTTATTTGACTTGAAGCGAGGGGAAGTCGCACTTTTTCGCCCATTGAGCCCCATGTTATTTTCGCCGCCTTTTTTTGTCATTTTTTTAAAAGTCACACGTTTTCAACCTGCTCTAATTTGGTCATTTTTTATCCGATTTAAAAAATGAGAACATGCTTGCGTTCCCCAAAGCCTTGCCGTTCTAACGGGGCATTTCTGAAATCTGCATCTTAAACCGTTGAGTCGTGAGAGCCTTTTGTTCGAGGTGTGCGCTTTCTCATAGAACTCAATTGAAGCAAGCAAAATGTTCGCCCACCTGGTACTTAGGAAATGTGTGTGCGTGAATGCGCATATTTGTTAAAGTGACAGTAACCCATTTTCAGTTTAGTGATTATGGCTTAACTTCCACATTTCTTGATCAATTAAAACCATTCGAATTTTAAACTCTTCAGATCATTCCCTATTTTCGCTTAATAAAAAAAAAATCAAAGCACAATATTAGATTTTTGTTTATGAAATGTAATGTAATGAACTGCTATTTAAATGGTGCTTTTTGAGCTATTCTGCCCACTCTCTCACTTCTGCACAGCAACTGCCTCAGCCAATCAGAGCTGCTTGTTGTCATCTACGCCTGGAATTTCCCCACCACCGCCCACACACAGTGGCGGCCATCTTGGCCAGGGATTCTCACACTACTGTCCATACAGAGCGGCGGCCATCTTGGCCAGGGATTCTCACACGACTGCCCAGATAGAGCGGCGGCCATCTTGGCCAGGGATTCTCACACTCCTGTCCATACAGAGCGGCGGCCATCTTGGCCAGGGATTCTCACACGACTGCCCAGATAGAGCGGCGGCCTTCTTGGCCAGGGATTCTCACACTACTGCCCATACAGAGCGGCGGCCATCTTGGCCAGGGATTCTCACACTCCTGTCCATACAGAGCGGCGGCCATCTTGGCCAGGGATTCTCACACGACTGCCCAGATAGAGCGGCGGCCATCTTGGCCAGGGATTCTCACACTACTGCCCATACAGAGCGGCGGCCATCTTGGCCAGGGATTCTCACACTCCTGTCCATACAGAGCGGCGGCCATCTTGGCCAGGGATTCTCACACGACTGCCCAGATAGAGCGGCGGCCATCTTGGCCAGGGATTCTCACACTACTGCCCATACAGAGCGGCGGCCATCTTGGCCAATTGATTAGCTTGGCCAGGGATTGACCTAATTTCAACAGGAAGTGACCCAGACAGACCTAAATTCAACAGGAAGTGACTTGATTTCAGCAGGAAATGACCTGAAAATGACCTGACATCAACAGGAAGTGACTTAATTTGAACAGGAAGTGACCTAATTTCAACAGGAAGTGACCCAGACAGACCCAAATTCAACAGGAAGTGACTTGATTTCAGCAGGAAATGACCTGAAAATGACCTGACATCAACAGGAAGTGACTTAATTTGAACAGGAAGTGACCTAATTTCAACAGGAAGTGACCCAGACAGACCCAAATTCAACAGGAAGTGACTTGATTTCAGCAGGAAATGACCTGAAAATGACCTGATATCAACAGGAAGTGACTTAATTTGAACAGGAAGTGACCTCATTTCAACAGGAAGTGACCCAGAACTGACCTAAAATCAACAGGAAGTGACTGGATTTCAACAGGAAGTGACCTAATATCAACAGGAAGTGACCCGACTTTAACAGGAAGTGACCTGAAATCAACAGGAAGTGAGCATGCTAGTGCTAAGTTAGCATGCTAATGTTAGCTGAGCATACTAATGCTAAGTTAGCATGCTAATGTTAAGTTAGCATGCTAATGCTAGTTTATCAAGCTAATGCTAAGTTAGCATGCTAATGCTAATGCTACGTTAGCATGCTAATGCTACGTTAGCATGCTATTGCTACGTTAGCATGCTAATGCTAAGTTAGCATGCTAATGCTAAGTTAGCATGCTAATGCTAATGCTAAGTTAGCATGCTAATGCTTCGCTAGCATGCTAATGCTAAGTTAGCATGTTAATGCTAATGCTACGTTAGCATGCTAATGCTAAGTTAGCATGCTAATGCTACTTTAGCATGCTAATGCTAAGTTAGCATGCTAATGCTAAGTTAGCATGCTAATGCTAAGTTAGCATGCTAAAGCTACATTAGCATGCTAATGCTACGTTAGCATGCTAATGCTAAGTTAGCATGCCAATGCTAAGTTAGCATGCTAATGCTAATGCTAAGTTAGCATGCTAATGCTACATTAGCATGCTAATGCTAAGTTAGCATGCTAATGCTAAGTTAGCATGCTAATGCTAATGCTAAGTTAGCATGATAATGCTAAGTTAGCATGATAATGCTAATGTTAGGTTAGCATGCTAATGCTAAGTTAGCATGCTAATGCTAAGTTAGCACGTTAATGCTACTTTAGCATGCTAATGCTAAGTTAGCATGCTAATGCTAAGTTAGCATGCTAATGCTAATGCTAAGTTAGCATGCTAAAGCTACATTAGCATGCTAATGCTACGTTAGCATGCTAATGCTAAGTTAGCATGCCAATGCTAAGTTAGCATGCTAATGCTAATGCTAAGTTAGCATGCTAATGCTACATTAGCATGCTAATGCTAAGTTAGCATGCTAATGCTAAGTTAGCATGCTAATGCTAATGCTAAGTTAGCATGCTAATGCTAAGTTAGCATGATAATGCTAATGTTAGGTTAGCATGCTAATGCTAAGTTAGCATGCTAATGCTAAGTTAGCACGTTAATGCTAATGTTAGCTTAGCATGCTAATCCTCATGCAAAGTTAACATGTAGGAAGTGACCCAGAACAGACCAGTGCATTCGGCTTTCCACCTTGCAAGAGTCAGCAGTCACATCCAAAATTTCCGCGGGAATTTTTCTAGTTATGTGACTGCTGCCCGCAAAGCAGTAGCAAAGCTACTGCTGCGGAGCAGTCACATATTACTATCCAGAAAAAAAGCGTTTATTTTTCTTCTTATTTTTCTTTATTAACCGGAATTTTTCAGACAAAATGCGGGTCGTACCGTTGAACGTACCGTCACAAGTGAGGTATCAAAAGATGCGTCTCGATCTGACTCGGCGGGGTACCATTTTTTTTCGGAATTTCGAGTTACCATGGCGACGCAATTTCCCAAAAAACTCGCCAAAAAGTCCCATAGGAATGAATGGAGAAGGGGAAAAAACATCGACAAATTTAACACCTTTTTCGAAGCCACGCTGCGCGCACATACATTGACCGACCGAGACAATTTTTAGCTCATTTTGTTGCAATTTTTCCCATCTTTAGCTCTGTGTCGAAATTTTTTTTAAGAAATGTAAGCGCTCCCTCCTGTGCGGGTTCAAAGACAGGGTGTGAAATGAAGAAAAAAAGGCTTTTTACATTAGTGTGTATTGCGTTTGCTAGAGTGGAGCAATCAGCGCTAGAGTGGAGAGACAAAAAAAATTCTTTCGAAAAATTTCACTTCAACTCGTCACCGTGGCCACAATATTTGCTCAGTAAACATCAAATTTGGATATTTTGTAGTCACAAGGGTCTTCTTTCTGACAAACCCACTTTTGTGCGGCAAAGGTGTCATTTAGTACCTTTTATTTGACTTGAAGCGAGGGGAAGTCGCACTTTTTCGCCCATTGAGCCCCATGTTATTTTCGCCGCCTTTTTTTGTCATTTTTTTAAAAGTCACACGTTTTCAACCTGCTCTAATTTGGTCATTTTTTATCCGATTTAAAAAATGAGAACATGCTTGCGTTCCCCAAAGCCTTGCCGTTCTAACGGGGCATTTCTGAAATCTGCATCTTAAACCGTTGAGTCGTGAGAGCCTTTTGTTCGAGGTGTGCGCTTTCTCATAGAACTCAATTGAAGCAAGCAAAATGTTCGCCCACCTGGTACTTAGGAAATGTGTGTGCGTGAATGCGCATATTTGTTAAAGTGACAGTAACCCATTTTCAGTTTAGTGATTATGGCTTAACTTCCACATTTCTTGATCAATTAAAACCATTCGAATTTTAAACTCTTCAGATCATTCCCTATTTTCGCTTAATAAAAAAAAATCAAAGCACAATATAATATTTTTGTTTATGAAATGTCATGTAATGAACTGCTATTTAAATGGTGCTTTTTGAGCTATTCTGCCCACTCTCTCACTTCTGCACAGCAACTGCCTCAGCCAATCACAGCTGCTTGTTGTCATCCACGCCTGGAATTTCCCCACCACCGCCCACACACAGTGGCGCACCCAGGATTCTCGGCCTCTGCCCAATACAGAGCGGCGGCCATCTTGGCCAGGGATTCTCACACTACTGTCCATACAGAGCGGCGGCCATCTTGGCCAGGGATTCTCACACTACTGCCCATACAGAGCGGCGGCCATCTTGGCCAGGGATTCTCACACTACTGCCCACACAGAGTGGCGGCCATCTTGGCCAATTGTTGAGGTGCACCCAGGATTCTCGGCCTCTGCCCACATGGAGCGGCGGCCATTTTGGTCAATTGACATTGACCTAAAAATGACCTGATATCAACAGGAAGTGACTTAATTTGAACAGGAAGTGACCTAATTTCAACAGGAAGTGACCCAGAACTGACCTAAAATCAACAGGAAGTGACCCGATTTCAACAGGAAGTGACCTAATATCAACAGGAAGTGACCCGACTTCAACAGGAAGTGACCTGATTTCACCAGGAAGTGAGCATGCTAGTGCTAAGTTAGCATGCTAATGTTAGCTGAGCATGCTAATGCTACATTAGCATGCTAATGTTACGTTAGCATGCTAATGCTAAGTTTTTTTTTTATTTTTATTTATTTTATTTTTTTTTTTTTTTTTTTCTAATGCTAAGTTTAGCATGCTAATGCTACGTTAGCATGCTAATGCTAAGTTAGCATGCTAATGTTACGTTAGCATGCTAATGCTAAGTTTTTATTTTTTTTTATTTTATTTATTTATTTATTTATTTTTTCTTTTTCTTTTTTTCCTAATGCTAAGTTTAGCATGCTAATGCTACGTTAGCATGCTAATGCTAAGTTAGCATGTTAATGCTAATGCTAAGTTAGCATGCTAATGCTAATGTTAGCTTAGCATGCTAATACTCATGCTAAGTTAGCACGCTAATGCTAATGTTAGCTTAGCATGCTAATCCTCCTGCAAAGTTAACGTGTAGGAAGTGACCCAGAGTGCATTCGGCTTTCCGCCTTGCAAGAGTCAGCAGTCACATCCAAAATTTCCACGGGAAATTTTTTTTTTCTAGTTATGTGACTGCTGCGAAGCAGTCACATATTAGTATCCATCCAGAAAAAGCGTTTATTATTATGTCTTATTCTTCACATTTTTTCAGACGAAATGCGGGTCGTACCGTAGAACGTACCGGCACAAGTGAGGTATCAAAAGATGCGTCTCGATTTGACTCGGCGGGGTACCATTTTTTTTCGGAATTTCGAGTTACCATGGCGACGCAATTCCCCAAAAAACCCCCCAAAAAGTCCCATAGGAATGAATGGAGAAGGGGGAAAAACCTCCACAAATTTAACACCTTTTTCGAAGCCACGCTGCGCGCACATACATTGACCGACCGAGACGATTTTTAGCTCATTTTGTTGCAATTTTTCCCATCTTTAGCTCTGTGTTGAAATTTTTTTTAAGAAATGTAAGCGCTCCCTCCTGTGCGGGTTCAAAGACAGGGTGTGAAATGAAGAAAAAGAGGCTCTTTCCATTAGTGTGTATTGCGTTTGCTAGAGTGGAGCAATCAGCGCTAGAGTGGAGAGACAAAAAAAATTCTTTCCAAAAATTTCACTTCAACTCGTCACCGTGGCCACAATATTTGCTCAGTAAACATCAAATTTGGATATTTTGTAGTCACAAGGGTCTTCTTTCTGACAAACCCACTTTTGTGCGGCAAAGGTGTCATTTAGTACCTTTTATTTGACTTGAAGCGAGGGGAAGTCGCACTTTTTCGCCCATTGAGCCCCATGTTATTTTCGCCGCCTTTTTTTGTCATTTTTTTTCAAAGTCACACGTTTTCAACCTGCTCTAATTTGGTCATTTTTTATCCGATTTAAAAGATGAGAACATGCTTGCGTTCCCCAAAGCCTTGCCGTTCTAACGGGGCATTTCTGAAATCTGTATCTTAAACCGTTCAGTCGTGAGAGCCTTTTGTTCGAGGTGTGCGCTTTCTCATAGAACTCAATTGAAGCAAGCAAAATGTTCGCCCACCTGGTACTTAGGAAATGTGTGTGCGTGAATGCGCATATTTGTTAAAGTGACAGTAACCCATTTTCAGTTTAGTGATTATGGCTTAACTTCCACATTTCTTGATCAATTAAAACCATTCGAATTTTAAACTCTTCAGATCATTCCCTATTTTCGCTTAATAAAAAAAAATCAAAGCACAATATAATATTTTTGTTTATGAAATGTAATGTAATGAACTGCTATTTAAATGGTGCTTTTTGAGCTATTCTGCCCACTCTCTCACTTCTGCACAGCAACTGCCTCAGCCAATCAGAGCTGCTTGTTGTCATCCACGCCTGGAATTTCCCCACCACCGCCCACACACAGTGGCGGCCATCTTGGCCAGGGATTCTCACATTACTGTCCATACAGAGCGGCGGCCATCTTGGCCAGGGATTCTCACACTACTGTCCATACAGAGCGGCGGCCATCTTGGCCAGGGATTCTCACACTACTGCCCATACAGAGCGGCGGCCATCTTGGACAGGGATTCTCACACTACTGCCCACACAGAGTGGCGGCCATCTTGGCCAATTGTTGAGGTGCACCCAGGATTCTCGGCCTCTGCCCACATGGAGCGGCGGCCATTTTGGTCAATTGATTAGCTAGGCCAGGGACTTCAGCACCACTGCACACACACAGAGTGGCGGCCATCTTGTCCAATTGTTGAGGTGCACCCAGGATTCTCGGCCCCTGAGTGGCGGCCATCTTGGCCAATTGAGTAGGTATGACAGGGATTGACCTAATTTCAACAGGAAGTGACCCAGACAGACCTAAATTCAACAGGAAGTGACTTAATTTCAGTAGGAAATGACCTAAAAATGACCTGATATCAACAGGAAGTGACTTAATTTGAACAGGAAGTGACCTAATTTCAACAGGAAGTGACCCAGGACTGACCTAAAATCTACAGGAAGTGACCCGATTTCAACAGGAAGTGACCTAATATCAACAGGAAGTGACCCGACTTCAACAGGAAGTGACCTGTTTCACCAGGAAGTGAGCATGCTAGTGCTAAGTTAGCATGCTAATGTTAGCTGAGCATGCTAATGTTACGTTAGCATGCTAATGCTACGTTAGCATGCTAATGTTACGTTAGCATGCTAATGCTAATGCTACGTTAGCATGCTAATGTTACGTTAGCATGCTAATGCTAAGTTTTTTTTTTATTTAGTTTTTTTTTATTTATTTTTTTATTTTTATTTTTTTTAATTTTTTTTTTTTTTCTTTTTTTTTTTTTTTTTTAATTTTTTTTTTTTTCCTAATGCTAAGTTTGGCATGCTAATGCTACATTAGCATGCTAATGCTAAGTTAGCATGTTAATGCTAATGCTACGTTAGCATGCTAATGTTACGTTAGCATGCTAATGCTAAGTTTTTTTTTTATTTATTTTTTTTTTTTTATTTTTTTTTTTTTTATTTTATTTTTTTTATTTATTTTTTTTTTTCTTTTTTTTTTTTTTTTTTAATTTTTTTTTTTTTTCCTAATGCTAAGTTTAGCATGCTAATGCTACGTTAGCATGCTAATGCTAAGTTACCATGTTAATGCTAATGCTAAGTTAGCATGCTAATGCTAAGTTAGCATGCTAATGCTAATGTTAGCTTAGCATGCTAATGCTCATGCTAAGTTAGCACGCTAATGCTAATGTTAGCTTAGCATGCTAATCCTCCTGCAAAGTTAACGTGTAGGAAGTGACCCAGAGTGCATTCGGCTTTCCGCCTTGCAAGAGTCAGCAGTCACATCCAAAATTTCCACGGGAAATTTTTTTTTTCTAGTTATGTGACTGCTGCAAAGCAGTCACATATTAGTATCCATCCAGGAAAAGCGTTTATTATTATTATTTTTATTATTACGTCTTATTCTTCACATTTTTTCAGACGAAATACGGGTCGTACCGTAGAACCTACCGGCACAAGTGAGGTGTCAAAAGATGCGTCTCGATTTGACTCGGCGGGGTACCATTTTTTTTCGGAATTTCGAGTTACCATGGCGACGCAATTCCCCAAAAACCCCCCCAAAAAGTCCCATAGGAATGAATGGAGAAGGGGGGAAATTTAACACCTTTTTCGAAGCCACGCTGCGCGCACATACATTGACCGACCGAGACGATTTTTAGCTCATTTTGTTGCAATTTTTCCCATCTTTAGCTCTGTGTTGAAATTCTTTTTAAGAACTGTAAGCGCTCCCTCCTGTGCGGGTTCAAAGACAGGGTGTGAAATGAAGAAAAAGAGGCTCTTTACATTAGTGTGTATTGCGTTTGCTAGAGTGGAGCAATCAGCGCTAGAGTGGAGAGACAAAAAAAATTCTTTAGAAAAATTTCACTTCAACTCGTCACCGTGGCCACAATATTTGCTCAGTAAACCTCACATTTGGATATTTTGTAGTCACAAGGGTCTTCTTTCTGACAAACCCACTTTTGTGCGGCTAAGGTGTCATTTAGTACCTTTTATTTGACTTGAAGCGAGGGGAAGTCGCACTTTTTCGCCCATTGAGCCCCATGTTATTTTCGCCGCCTTTTTTTGTCATTTTTTTTAAAAGTCACACGTTTTCAACCTGCTCTAATTTGGTCATTTTTTATCCGATTTAAAAAATGAGAACATGCTTGCGTTCCCCAAAGCCTTGCCGTTCTAACGGGGCATTTCTGAAATCTGTATCTTAAACCGTTCAGTCGTGAGAGCCTTTTGTTCGAGGTGTGCGCTTTCTCATAGAACTCAATTGAAGCAAGCAAAATGTTCGCCCACCTGGTACTTAGGAAATGTGTGTGCGTGAATGCGCATATTTGTTAAAGTGACAGTAACCCATTTTCAGTTTAGTGATTATGGCTTAACTTCCACATTTCTTGATCAATTAAAACCATTCGAATTTTAAACTCTTCAGATCATTCCCTATTTTCGCTTAATAAAAAAAAATCAAAGCACAATATAATATTTTTGTTTATGAAATGTAATGTAATGAACTGCTATTTAAATGGTGCTTTTTGAGCTATTCTGCCCACTCTCTCACTTCTGCACAGCAACTGCCTCAGCCAATCAGAGCTGCTTGTTGTCATCCACGCCTGGAATTTCCCCACCACCGCCCACACACAGTGGCGGCCATCTTGGCCAATTGTTGAGGTGCACCCAGGATTCTCGGCCTCTGCCCACATGGAGCGGCGGCCATTTTGGTCAATTGATTAGCTAGGCCAGGGACTTCAGCACCACTGCACACACACAGAGTGGCGGCCATCTTGTCCAATTGTTGAGGTGCACCCAGGATTCTCGGCCCCTGAGTGGCGGCCATCTTGGCCAATTGATTAGGTATGACAGGGATTGACCTAATTTCAACAGGAAGTGACCCAGACAGACCTAAATTCAACAGGAAGTGACTTAATTTCAGTAGGAAATGACCTAAAATGACCTGATATCAACAGGAAGTGACTTAATTTGAACAGGAAGTGACCTAATTTCAACAGGAAGTGACCCAGACTGACCTAAAATCTACAGGAAGTGACCTAATATCAACAGGAAGTGACCCGACTTCAACAGGAAGTGACCTGATTTCACCAGGAAGTGAGCATGCTAGTGCTAAGTTAGCATGCTAATGTTAGCTGAGCATGCTAATGTTACGTTAGCATGCTAATGCTAAGTTTTTTTTTAATTTTTTATTTTTTTATTTTTTTTTATTATTTTTTTTTTAATTATAATTTTTTTTTTTTAATTTTTCTTTTTTTAATTTTTTTTTTTTTTAATTTTTTTTTTTTTAAATTTTTTTTTCCTAATGCTAAGTTTAGCATGCTAATGCTACGTTAGCATGCTAATGCTAAGTTAGCATGTTAATGCTAATGCTACGTTAGCATGCTAATGCTAATGTTAGCTTAGCATGCTAATGATCATGCTAAGTTAGCACGCTAATGCTAATGTTAGCTTAGCATGCTAATCCTCCTGCAAAGTTAACGTGTAGGAAGTGCCCCAGAGTGCGTTCGGCTTTCCGCCTTGCGAGAGTCAGCAGTCACATCCAAAATTTCCACGGGAAATTTTTTTTTTCTAGTTATGTGACTGCTGCCCGCAAAGCAGTAGCGAAGCTACTGCTGCGGAGCAGTCACATATTACTATCCAGAAAAAAAGCGTTTATTTTTCTTATTTTTCTTTATTAACCGGAATTTTTCAGACAAAATGCGGGTCGTACCGTTGAACGTACCGGCACAAGTGAGGTATCAAAAGATGCGTCTCGATCTGACTCGGCGGGGTACCATTTTTTTTCGGAATTTCGAGTTACCATGGCGACGCAATTTCCCAAAAACCCCGCCAAAAAGTCCCATAGGAATGAATGGAGAAGGGGAAAAAACATCGACAAATTTAACACCTTTTTCGAAGCCACGCTGCGCGCACATACATTGACCGACCGAGACGATTTTTAGCTCATTTTGTTGCAATTTTTCCCATCTTTAGCTCTGTGTCGAAATTTTTTTTAAGAAATGTAAGCGCTCCCTCCTGTGCGGGTTGAAAGACAGGGTGTGAAATGAAGAAAAAAAGGCGTTTTACATTAGTGTGTATTGCGTTTGCTAGAGTGGAGCAATCAGCGCTAGAGTGTAGAGACAAAAAAAATTCTTTCGAAAAATTTCACTTCAACTCGTCACCGTGGCCACAATATTTGCTCAGTAAACATCAAATTTGGATATTTTGTAGTCACAAGGGTCTTCTTTCTGACAAACCCACTTTTGTGCGGCAAAGGTGTCATTTAGTACCTTTTATTTGACTTGAAGCGAGGGGAAGTCGCACTTTTTCGCCCATTGAGTCCCATGTTATTTTCGCCGCCTTTTTTTGTCATTTTTTTTAAAAGTCACACGTTTTCAACCTGCTCTAATTTGCTCATTTTTTATCCGATTTAAAAAATTACAACATGCTTGCGTTCCCCAAAGCCTTGCCGTTCTAACGGGGCATTTCTGAAATCTGTATCTTAATCCGTTGAGTCGTGAGAGCCTTTTGTTCGAGGTGTGCGCTTTCTCATAGAACTCTATTGAAGCAAAATGTTCGCCCACCTGGTAATTACGAAATGTGTGTGCGTGAATGCGCATATTTGTTAAAGTGACAGTAACCCATTTTCAGTTTATTGATTATGGCTTAACTTCCACATTTCTTGATCAATTAAAACCATTCAAATTTTAAACTCTTCAGATCATTCCCTATTTTCGCTTAATGAAAAAAAATCAAAGCACAATATTATATTTTTGTTTATGAAATGTAATGTAATGAACTGCTATTTAAATGGTGCTTTTTGAGCTATTCTGCCCACTCTCTCACTTCTGCACAGCAACTGCCTCAGCCAATCAGAGCTGCTTGTTGTCATGTACGCCTGGAATTTCCCCACCACCGCCCACATACAGTGGCGGCCATCTTGGCCAGGGATTCTCACATTACTGTCCATACAGAGCGGCGGCCATCTTGGCCAGGGATTCTCACACTACTGCCCATATAGAGCGGCAGCCATCTTGGCCAGGGATTCTCACACTACTGCCCATATAGAGCGGCGGCCATCTTGGCCAGGGATTCTCACATTACTGTCCATACAGAGCGGCGGCCATCTTGGCCAGGGATTCTCACACTACTGCCCAATCAGAGCGGCGGCCATCTTGGCCAATTGATTAGCTTGGCCAGGGATTCTCACACTACTGTCCATACAGAGCGGCGGCCATCTTGGCCAATTGATTGGCTTGGCCAGGGATTCTCACACTACTGCCCATACAGAGCGGGGGCCATCTTGGACAGGGATTCTCACACTACTGTCAATACAGAGCGGCGGCCATCTTGGCCAGGGATTCTCACACTACTGTCCATACAGAGCGGCGGCCATCTTGGCCAGGGATTCTCACACTACTGCCCAATCAGAGCGGCGGCCATCTTGGCCAATTGATTAGCTTGGCCAGGGATTCTCACACTACTGTCCATACAGAGCGGCGGCCATCTTGGCCAATTGATTGGCTAGGCCAGGGATTCTCACACTACTGCCCACACAGAGTGGCGGCCATTTTGGCCAATTGTTGAGGTGCACCCAGGATTCTCGGCCTCTGCCCGCATGGAGCGGCGGCCATTTTGGTCAATTGATTAGCAAGGCCAGGGATTCTCACACTACTGCCCACATACAGCGGCGGCCATCTTGGCCAATTGATTAGCTTGGCCAGGGATTCTCACACTACTGTCCACACAGAGTGGCGGCCATCTTATCCAATTGTTGAGGTGGACCCAGGATTCTCGGCCCCTGAGTGGCGGCCATCTTGGCCAATTGATTAGGAATTACAGGGATTGACCTAATTTCAACAGGAAGTGACCCAGACAGACCAAAATTCAACAGGAAGTGACTTAATTTCAGCAGGAAATGACCTAAAAATGACCTGATATCAACAGGAAGTGACTTAATTTGAACAGGAAGTGACTTAATTTCAACAGGAAGTGACCCAGAACTGACCTAAAATCAACAGGAAGTGACCCAATTTCAACAGGAAGTGACCTAATATCAACAGGAAGTGACCCGATTTCAACAGGAAGTGACCTAATATCAACAGGAAGTGACCCAATCTCAATAGGAAGTGACCTGATTTCAACAGGAAGTGACCTGAAATCAACAGGAAGTGAGCATGCTAGTGCTAAGTTAGCATGTTAATGTTAGCTTAGGATGCTAATGCTAGGTTAGCATGTTAATGCTAACTTAGCATGCTAATGCTAATGCTAACTTAGCATGCTAATGCTAATGTTAAGTTAGCATGCTAATGCTTCGTTAGCATGCTAATGCTAAGTTAGCATGCTAATGCTAATGCTAAGTTAGCATGCTAATGCTAAGTTAGCATGCTAATGCTAATGCTAAGTTAGCATGCTAATGCTACGTTAGCATGCTAATGCTAAGTTAGCATGCTAATGCTAAGTTAGCATGCTAATGCTAATGCTAAGTTAGCATGCTAATGCTAATGCTACATTAGCATGCTAATGCTAAGTTAGCATGCTAATGCTAAGTTAGCATGCTAATGCTAATGCTAAGTTAGCATGCTAATGCTACATTAGCATGCTAATGCTAAGTTAGCATGCTAATGCTAATGCTAAGTTAGCATGCTAATGCTAAGTTAGCACGTTAATGCTAATGTTAGCTTAGCATGCTAATCCTCATGCAAAGTTAACATGTAGGAAGTGACCCAGAACGGACCAGTGCATTCGGCTTTCCACCTTGCAAGAGTCAGCAGTCACATCCAAAATTTCCGCGGGAATTTTTCTAGTTCTTATTATTATGTGACTGCTGCGAAGCAGTCACATATTAGTATCCATCCAGGAAAAGCGTTTATTATTATTATTATTATTATTATGTCTTATTCTTCACATTTTTTCAGACGAAATGCGGGTCGTACCGTAGAACGTACCGGCACAAGTGAGGTATCAAAAGATGCGTCTCGATTTGACTCGGCGGGGTACCATTTTTTTTCGGAATTTCGAGTTACCATGGCGACGCAATTCCCCAAAAAACCCCCCAAAAAGTCCCATAGGAATGAATGGAGAAGGGGAAAAAACCTCCACAAATTTAACACCTTTTTCGAAGCCACGCTGCGCGCACATACATTGACCGACCGAGACGATTTTTAGCTCATTTTGTTGCAATTTTTCCCATCTTTAGCTCTGTGTTGAAATTTTTTTTAAGAAATGTAAGCGCTCCCTCCTGTGCGGGTTCAAAGACAGGGTGTGAAATGAAGAAAAAGAGGCTCTTTCCATTAGTGTGTATTGCGTTTGCTAGAGTGGAGCAATCAGCGCTAGAGTGGAGAGACAAAAAAAATTCTTTCCAAAAATTTCACTTCAACTCGTCACCGTGGCCACAATATTTGCTCAGTAAACATCAAATTTGGATATTTTGTAGTCACAAGGGTCTTCTTTCTGACAAACCCACTTTTGTGCGGCAAAGGTGTCATTTAGTACCTTTTATTTGACTTGAAGCGAGGGGAAGTCGCACTTTTTCGCCCATTGAGCCCCATGTTATTTTCGCCGCCTTTTTTTGTCATTTTTTTTCAAAGTCACACGTTTTCAACCTGCTCTAATTTGGTCATTTTTTATCCGATTTAAAAGATGAGAACATGCTTGCGTTCCCCAAAGCCTTGCCGTTCTAACGGGGCATTTCTGAAATCTGTATCTTAAACCGTTCAGTCGTGAGAGCCTTTTGTTCGAGGTGTGCGCTTTCTCATAGAACTCAATTGAAGCAAGCAAAATGTTCGCCCACCTGGTACTTAGGAAATGTGTGTGCGTGAATGCGCATATTTGTTAAAGTGACAGTAACCCATTTTCAGTTTAGTGATTATGGCTTAACTTCCACATTTCTTGATCAATTAAAACCATTCGAATTTTAAACTCTTCAGATCATTCCCTATTTTCGCTTAATAAAAAAAAAATCAAAGCACAATATAATATTTTTGTTTATGAAATGTAATGTAATGAACTGCTATTTAAATGGTGCTTTTTGAGCTATTCTGCCCACTCTCTCACTTCTGCACAGCAACTGCCTCAAGCATGCTAATGTTACGTTAGCATGCTAATGCTAAGTTTTTTTTTTCTTTTTTATTTTTTTATTTTTTTTTTCTTTTTTTTTTTTAATTATTTTTTTTTTCTTTTTTTTTTTTTTTTAATTTTTTTTTTTTCCTAATGCTAAGTTTAGCATGCTAATGCTACGTTAGCATGCTAATGCTAAGTTAGCATGTTAATGCTAATGCTAAGTTAGCATGCTAATGTTACGTTAGCATGCTAATGCTAAGTTTTTTTTTTATTTTTATTTTTTTATTTTTTATTTTTATTATTATTTTTTTATTTTTTTATTTTTCTTTTTTTTTTTTTTTTTTTAAATTTTTTTTTTTCCTAATGCTAAGTTTAGCATGCTAATGCTACGTTAGCATGCTAATGCTAAGTTAGCATGTTAATGCTAATGCTAAGTTAGCATGTTAATGCTAAGTTAGCATGCTAATGCTAATGTTAGCTTAGCATGCTAATGATCATGCTAAGTTAGCACGCTAATGCTAATGTTAGCTTAGCATGCTAATCCTCCTGCAAAGTTAACATGTAGGAAGTGACCCAGAGTGCATTCGGCTTTCCGCCTTGCGAGAGTCAGCAGTCACATCCAAAATTTCCACGGGAAATTTTTTTTTTCTAGTTTTACTTTATTCTTCACATTTTTTTCAGACGAAATGCGGGTCGTACCGTAGAACCTACCGGCACAAGTGAGGTGTCAAAAGATGCGTCTCGATCTGACTCGGCGGGGAACCATTTTTTTTCGGAATTTCGAGTTACCATGGCGACGCAATTCCCCAAAAACCCCCCCAAAAAGTCCCATAGGAATGAATGGAGAAGGGGAAAAAACCTCCACAAATTTAACACCTTTTTCGAAGCCACGCTGCGCGCACATACATTGACCGACCGAGACGATTTTTAGCTCATTTTGTTGCAATTTTTCCCATCTTTAGCTCTGTGTTGAAATTTTTTTTAAGAAATGTAAGCGCTCCCTCCTGTGCGGGTTCAAAGACAGGGTGTGAAATGAAGAAAAAGAGGCTCTTTACATTAGTGTGTATTGCGTTTGCTAGAGTGGAGCAATCAGCGCTAGAGTGGAGAGACAAAAAAAATTCTTTCCAAAAATTTCACTTCAACTCGTCACCGTGGCCACAATATTTGCTCAGTAAACATCACATTTGGATATTTTGTAGTCACAAGGGTCTTCTTTCTGACAAACCCACTTTTGTGCGGCTAAGGTGTCATTTAGTACCTTTTATTTGACTTGAAGCGAGGGGAAGTCGCACTTTTTCGCCCATTGAGCCCCATGTTATTTTCGCCGCATTTTTTTGTCATTTTTTTTTTTTTAAAAGTCACACGTTTTCAACCTGCTCTAATTTGGTCATTTTTTATCCGATTTAAAAAATGAGAACATGCTTGCGTTCCCCAAAGCCTTGCCGTTCTAACGGGGCATTTCTGAAATCTGTATCTTAAACCGTTGAGTCGTGAGAGCCTTTTGTTCGAGGTGTGCGCTTTCTCATAGAACTCAATTGAAGCAAGCAAAATGTTCGCCCACCTGGTACTTAGGAAATGTGTGTGCGTGAATGCGCATATTTGTTAAAGTGACAGTAACCCATTTTCAGTTTAGTGATTATGGCTTAACTTCCACATTTCTTGATCAATTAAAACCATTCGAATTTTAAACTCTTCAGATCATTCCCTATTTTCGCTTAATAAAAAAAAATCAAAGCACAATATAATATTTTTGTTTATGAAATGTAATGTAATGAACTGCTATTTAAATGGTGCTTTTTGAGCTATTCTGCCCACTCTCTCACTTCTGCACAGCAACTGCCTCAGCCAATCAGAGCTGCTTGTTGTCATCCACGCCTGGAATTTCCCCACCACCGCCCACACACAGTGGCGGCCATCTTGGCCAGGGATTCTCACATTACTGTCCATACAGAGCGGCGGCCATCTTGGCCAGGGATTCTCACACTACTGTCCATACAGAGCGGCGGCCATCTTGGCCAGGGATTCTCACACTACTGCCCATACAGAGCGGCGGCCATCTTGGACAGGGATTCTCACACTACTGTCAATACAGAGCGGCGGCCATCTTGGCCAGGGATTCTCACACTACTGTCCATACAGAGCGGCGGCCATCTTGGCCAGGGATTCTCACACTACTGTCCATACAGAGCGGCGGCCATCTTGGCCAGGGATTCTCACACTACTGCCCATACAGAGCGGCGGCCATCTTGGCCAGGGATTCTCACACTACTGCCCACACAGAGTGGCGGCCATCTTGGCCAATTGTTGAGGTGCACCCAGGATTCTCGGCCTCTGCCCACATGGAGCGGCGGCCAAAAAAATAAATTAAAAAAAATAAAACATGGAGCGGCGGCCATTTTGGTCAATTGATTAGCTAGGCCAGGGACTTCAGCACCACTGCACACACACAGAGTGGCGGCCATTTTGGTCAATTGATTAGCTAGGCCAGGGACTTCAGCACCACTGCACACACACAGAGTGGCGGCCATCTTGTCCAATTGTTGAGGTGCACCCAGGATTCTCGGCCCCTGAGTGGCGGCCATCTTGGCCAATTGATTAGGTATGACAGGGATTGACCTAATTTCAACAGGAAGTGACCTGATTTCACCAGGAAGTGAGCATGCTAGTGCTAAGTTAGCATGCTAATGTTAGCTGAGCATGCTAATGTTACGTTAGCATGCTAATGCTAAGTTTTTTTTTAATTTTTTATTTTTTTTTTTTTTTTACAATTTTTTTTTTTTTTAATTTTTTTTTTTTTTTTAATTTTTTTTTTTTTTTAATTTTTTTTTTTTTTAATTTTTTTTTTTCCTAATGCTAAATTTAGCATGCTAATGCTACGTTAGCATGCTAATGCTAAGTTAGCATGTTAATGCTAAGTTAAAATGCTAATGCTAAGTTAGCATGCTAATGCTAATGTTAGCTTAGCATGCTAATGATCATGCTAAGTTAGCACGCTAATGCTAATGTTAGCTTAGCATGCTAATCCTCCTGCAAAGTTAACATGTAGGAAGTGACCCAGAGTGCATTCGGCTTTCCGCCTTGCGAGAGTCAGCAGTCACATCCAAAATTTCCACGGGAAATTTTTTTTTTCTAGTTATTACGTCTTATTCTTCACATTTTTTCAGACGAAATGCGGGTCGTACCGTTGATCGTACCGGCGCAAGTGAGGTATCAAAAGATGCGTCTCGATCTGACTCGGCGGGGAACCATTTTTTTTCGGAATTTCGAGTTACCATGGCGACGCAATTTCCCAAAAACCCCGCCAAAAAGTCCCATAGGAATGAATGGAGAAGGGAAAAAAACATCGACAAATTTAACACCTTTTTCGAAGCCACGCTGCGCGCACATACATTGACCGACCGAGACGATTTTTAGCTCATTTTGTTGCAATTTTTCCCATCTTTAGCTCTGTGTCGAAATTTTTTTTAAGAAATGTAAGCGCTCCCTCCTGTGCGGGTTCAAAGACAGGGTGTGAAATGAAGAAAAAAAGGCGTTTTACATTAGTGTGTATTGCGTTTGCTAGAGTGGAGCAATCAGCGCTAGAGTGTAGAGACAAAAAAAATTCTTTCGAAAAATTTCACTTCAACTCGTCACCGTGGCCACAATATTTGCTCAGTAAACATCAAATTTGGATATTTTGTAGTCACAAGGGTCTTCTTTCTGACAAACCCACTTTTGTGCGGCAAAGGTGTCATTTAGTACCTTTTATTTGACTTGAAGCGAGGGGAAGTCGCACTTTTTCGCCCATTGAGCCCCATGTTATTTTCGCCGCCTTTTTTTGTCATTTTTTTAAAAGTCGCACGTTTTCAACCTGCTCTAATTTCGTCATTTTTTATCCGATTTAAAAAATTAGAACATGCTTGCGTTCCCCAAAGCCTTGCCGTTCTAACGGGGCATTTCTGAAATCTGTATCTTAAACCGTTGAGTCGTGAGAGCCTTTTGTTCGAGGTGTGCGCTTTCTCATAGAACTCAATTGAAGCAAAATGTTCGCCCACCTGGTAATTACGAAATGTGTGTGCGTGAATGCGCATATTTGTTAAAGTGACAGTAACCCATTTTCAGTTTATTGATTATGGCTTAACTTCCACATTTCTTGATCAATTAAAACCATTCAAATTTTCAACTCTTCAGATCATTCCCTATTTTCGCTTAATGAAAAAAAATCAAAGCACAATATTATATTTTTGTTTATGAAATGTAATGTAATGAACTGCTATTTAAATGGTGCTTTTTGAGCTATTCTGCCCACTCTCTCACTTCTGCACAGCAACTGCCTCAGCCAATCAGAGCTGCTTGTTGTCATCCACGCCTGGAATTTCCCCACCAACGCCCACACACTGTGGCGGCCATCTTGGCCAGGGATTCTCACACTACTGTCCATACAGAGCGACGGCCATCTTGGCCAGGGATTCTCACACTACTGCCCATATAGAGCGGCGGCCATCTTGGCCAGGGATTCTCACACTACTGCCCATACAGAGCGGCGGCCATCTTGGCCAGGGATTCTCACACTACTGCCCATATAGAGCGGCGGCCATCTTGGCCAGGGATTCTCACACTACTGCCCATATAGAGCGGCGGCCATCTTGGCCAGGGATTCTCACACTACTGCCCATACAGAGCGGCGGCCATCTTGGCCAATTGATTAGCTTGGCCAGGGATTGACCTAATTTCAACAGGAAGTGACCCAGACAGACCTAAATTCAACAGGAAGTGACTTGATTTCAGCAGGAAATGACCTGAAAATGACCTGATATCAACAGGAAGTGACTTAATTTGAACAGGAAGTGACCTAATTTCAACAGGAAGTGACCCAGACAGACCTAAATTCAACAGGAAGTGACTTGATTTCAGCAGGAAATGACCTGAAAATGACCTGATATCAACAGGAAGTGACTTAATTTGAACAGGAAGTGACCTAATTTCAACAGGAAGTTACCCAGAACTGACCTAAAATCAACAGGAAGTGACTGGATTTCAACAGGAAGTGACCTAATATCAACAGGAAGTGACCCGAATTTAACAGGAAGTGACCTAATATCAACAGGAAGTGACCCAATCTCAACAGGAAGTGACCTGATTTCAACAGGAAGTGACCTGAAATCAACAGGAAGTGAGCATGCTAGTGCTAAGTTAGCATGTTAATGTTAGCTTAGGATGCTAATGCTAGGTTAGCATGTTAATGCAAATGCTAAGTTAACATGCTAATGTTATGTTAGCATGCTAATGCTAAGTTAGCATGCTAATGCTAATGCTAAGTTAGCATGCTAATGTTAAGTTAGCATGCTAATGCTAATGCAAGTTAGCATGCTAATGCTAAGTTAGCATGCTAATGCTAATGCTACCTTAACATGCTAATGCTAAGTTAGCATGCTAATGCTAACTTAGCATGCTAATGCTAATGTTAAGTTAGCATGCTAATGCTAATGCTAACTTAACATGCTAATGCTAAGTTAGCATGCTAATGCTAATGCTAACTTAACATGCTAATGCTAAGTTAGCATGCTAATGCTAATGCTAAGTTAGCATGCTAATGCTAATGCTAAGTTAGCATGCTAATGCTAATGCTAAGTTAGCATGCTAATGCTAAGTTACCATGCTAATGCTAATGCTAACTTAACATGCTAATGCTAAGTTAGCATGCTAATGCTAATGCTAACTTTGCAGAACGGACCAGTGCATTCGGCTTTCCACCTTGCAAGAGTCAGCAGTCACATCCAAAATTTCCGCGGGAATTTTTCTAGTTATGTGACTGCTGCCCGCAAAGCAGTAGCGAAGCTACTGCTGCGGAGCAGTCACATATTACTATCCAGAAAAAAAGCGTTTATTTTTCTTCTTATTTTTCTTTATTAACCGGAATTTTTCAGACAAAATGCGGGTCGTACCGTTGAACGTACCGGCACAAGTGAGGTATCAAAAGATGCGTCTCGATCTGACTCGGCGGGGTACCATTTTTTTTCGGAATTTCGAGTTACCATGGCGACGCAATTTCCCAAAAACCCCGCCAAAAAGTCCCATAGGAATGAATGGAGAAGGGGAAAAAACATCGACAAATTTAACACCTTTTTCGAAGCCACGCTGCGCGCACATACATTGACCGACCGAGACGATTTTTAGCTCATTTTGTTGCAATTTTTCCCATCTTTAGCTCTGTGTCGAAATTTTTTTTAAGAAATGTAAGCGCTCCCTCCTGTGCGGGTTGAAAGACAGGGTGTGAAATGAAGAAAAAAAGGCGTTTTACATTAGTGTGTATTGCGTTTGCTAGAGTGGAGCAATCAGCGCTAGAGTGTAGAGACAAAAAAAATTCTTTCGAAAAATTTCACTTCAACTCGTCACCGTGGCCACAATATTTGCTCAGTAAACATCAAATTTGGATATTTTGTAGTCACAAGGGTCTTCTTTCTGACAAACCCACTTTTGTGCGGCAAATGGGGCATTTAGTACCTTTTATTTGACTTGAAGCGAGGGGAAGTCGCACTTTTTCGCCCATTGAGTCCCATGTTATTTTCGCCGCCTTTTTTTGTCATTTTTTTAAAAGTCTCACGTTTTCAACCTGCTCTAATTTGGTCATTTTTTATCCGATTTAAAAAATGAGAACATTCTTGCGTTCCCCAAAGCCTTGCCGTTCTAACGGGGCATTTCTGAAATCTGTATCTTAAACCGTTGAGTCGTGAGAGCCTTTTGTTCGAGGTGTGCGCTTTCTCATAGAACTCAATTGAAGCAAAATGTTCGCCCACCTGGTAATTACGAAATGTGTGTGCGTGAATGCGCATATTTGTTAAAGTGACAGTAACCCATTTTCAGTTTATTGATTATGGCTTAATTTCCACATTTCTTGATCAATTAAAACCATTCAAATTTTAAACTCTTCAGATCATTCCCTATTTTCGCTTAATGAAAAAAAATCAAAGCACAATATTATATTTTTGTTTATGAAATGTAATGTAATGAACTGCTATTTAAATGGTGCTTTTTGAGCTATTCTGCCCACTCTCTCACTTCTGCACAGCAACTGCCTCAGCCAATCAGAGCTGCTTGTTGTCATCCACGCCTGGAATTTCCCCACCACCGCCCACACACAGTGGCGGCCATCTTGGCCAGGGATTCTCACACTACTGCCCATACAGAGCGGCGGCCATCTTGGCCAGGGATTCTCACACGACTGCCCAGATAGAGCGGCGGCCATCTTGGCCAGGGATTCTCACACTACTGCCCATACAGAGCGGCGGCCATTTTGGCCAATTGTTGAGGTGCACCCAGGATTGTCGGCCTCTGCCCGCATGGAGCGGCGGCCATTTTGGTCAATTGATTAGCAAGGCCAGGGATTCTCACACTACTGCCCACATACAGCGGCGGCCATCTTGGCCAATTGATTAGCTTGGCCAGGGATTCTCACACTACTGTCCACACAGAGTGGCGGCCATCTTATCCAATTGTTGAGGTGGACCCAGGATTCTCGGCCCCTGAGTGGCGGCCATCTTGGCCAATTGATTAGGTATGACAGGGATTGACCTAATTTCAACAGGAAGTGACCCAGACAGACCAAAATTCAACAGGAAGTGACTTAATTTCAGCAGGAAATGACCTAAAAATGACCTGATATCAACAGGAAGTGACTTAATTTGAACAGGAAGTGACCTAATTTCAACAGGAAGTGACCCAGAACTGACCTAAAATCAACAGGAAGTGACCCAATTTCAACAGGAAGTGACCTAATATCAACAGGAAGTGACCCGATTTCAACAGTAAGTGACCTAATACCAACAGGAAGTGACCCGATTTCAATAGGAAGTGACCTGATTTCAACAGGAAGTGACCTGAAATCAACAGGAAGTGAGCATGCTTGTGCTAAGTTAGCATGTTAATGTTAGCTTAGGATGCTAATGCTAGGTTAACATGTTAATGCTAATGCTTAGTTAGCATGCTAATGTTAGCTGCGCATGCTAATGCTAAGTTATTATGTTAATGTTAAGTTAGCATGCTAATGCTAAGTTAGCATGCTAATGCTAATGCTAAGTTAGCATGCTAATGCTAATGTTAAGTTAACATGCTAATGCTAAGTTAGCATGTTAATGCTAAGTTAGCATGCTAATGCTAAGTTAGCATGCTAATGCTAATGCTACGTTAGCATGCTAATGTTACGTTAGCATGCTAATGCTAAATTAGCATGCTAATGCTAATGCTAAGTTAGCATGCTAATGCTGCGTTAGCATGCTAATGCTAAGTTAGCATGCTAATGCTAATGCTAAGTTAGCATGCTAATGCTACGTTAGCATGCTAATGCTAAGTTAGCATGCTAATGCTAATGCTAAGTTAGCATGCTAATGCTAATGCTAAGTTAGCATGCTAATGCTAAATTAGCATGCTAATGCTACGTTAGCATGCTAATACTAATGCTAAGTTAGCATGCTAATGCTATGTTAGCATGCTAATGCTAAGTTAGCATGCTAATGCTAAATTAGCATGCTAATGCTAAGTTAGCATGCTAATGCTAAGTTAGCATGCTAATGCTAAGTTAGCATGCTAATGCTAATGCTAAGTTAGCATGCTAATGCTAAGTTAGCATGCTAATGCTAATGTTAGGTTAGCATGCTAATGCTAAGTTAACATGCTAATGCTAAGTTAGCACGTTAATGCTAATGTTAGCTTAGCATGCTAATCCTCATGCAAAGTTAACATGTAGGAAGTGACCCAGAACGGACCAGTGCATTCGGCTTTCCACCTTGCAAGAGTCAGCAGTCACATCCAAAATTTCCGCGGGAATTTTTCTAGTTATTATGTGACTGCTGCGAAGCAGTCACATATTAGTATCCATCCAGAAAAAGCGTTTATTATGTGACTGCTGCCCGCAAAGCAGTAGCGAAGCTACTGCTGCGGAGCAGTATGTGACTGCTGCCCGCAAAGCAGTAGCGAAGCTACTGCTGCGGAGCAGTCACATATTACTATCCAGAAAAAAAGCGTTTATTTTTCTTCTTATTTTTCTTTATTAACCGGAATTTTTCAGACAAAATGCGGGTCGTACCGTTGAACGTACCGGCACAAGTGAGGTATCAAAAGATGCGTCTCGATCTGACTCGGCGGGGTACCATTTTTTTTCGGAATTTCGAGTTACCATGGCGACGCAATTTCCCAAAAACCCCGCCAAAAAGTCCCATAGGAATGAATGGAGAAGGGGAAAAAACATCGACAAATTTAACACCTTTTTCGAAGCCACGCTGCGCGCACATACATTGACCGACCGAGACGATTTTTAGCTCATTTTGTTGCAATTTTTCCCATCTTTAGCTCTGTGTCGAAATTTTTTTTAAGAAATGTAAGCGCTCCCTCCTGTGCGGGTTGAAAGACAGGGTGTGAAATGAAGAAAAAAAGGCGTTTTACATTAGTGTGTATTGCGTTTGCTAGAGTGGAGCAATCAGCGCTAGAGTGTAGAGACAAAAAAAATTCTTTCGAAAAATTTCACTTCAACTCGTCACCGTGGCCACAATATTTGCTCAGTAAACATCAAATTTGGATATTTTGTAGTCACAAGGGTCTTCTTTCTGACAAACCCACTTTTGTGCGGCAAATGGGGCATTTAGTACCTTTTATTTGACTTGAAGCGAGGGGAAGTCGCACTTTTTCGCCCATTGAGTCCCATGTTATTTTCGCCGCCTTTTTTTGTCATTTTTTTAAAAGTCACACGTTTTCAACCTGCTCTAATTTGGTCATTTTTTATCCGATTTAAAAAATGAGAACATTCTTGCGTTCCCCAAAGCCTTGCCGTTCTAACGGGGCATTTCTGAAATCTGTATCTTAAACCGTTGAGTCGTGAGAGCCTTTTGTTCGAGGTGTGCGCTTTCTCATAGAACTCAATTGAAGCAAAATGTTCGCCCACCTGGTAATTACGAAATGTGTGTGCGTGAATGCGCATATTTGTTAAAGTGACAGTAACCCATTTTCAGTTTATTGATTATGGCTTAATTTCCACATTTCTTGATCAATTAAAACCATTCAAATTTTAAACTCTTCAGATCATTCCCTATTTTCGCTTAATGAAAAAAAATCAAAGCACAATATTATATTTTTGTTTATGAAATGTAATGTAATGAACTGCTATTTAAATGGTGCTTTTTGAGCTATTCTGCCCACTCTCTCACTTCTGCACAGCAACTGCCTCAGCCAATCAGAGCTGCTTGTTGTCATCCACGCCTGGAATTTCCCCACCACCGCCCACACACAGTGGCGGCCATCTTGGCCAGGGATTCTCACACTACTGCCCATACAGAGCGGCGGCCATCTTGGCCAGGGATTCTCACACGACTGCCCAGATAGAGCGGCGGCCATCTTGGCCAGGGATTCTCACACTACTGCCCATACAGAGCGGCGGCCATTTTGGCCAATTGTTGAGGTGCACCCAGGATTGTCGGCCTCTGCCCGCATGGAGCGGCGGCCATTTTGGTCAATTGATTAGCAAGGCCAGGGATTCTCACACTACTGCCCACATACAGCGGCGGCCATCTTGGCCAATTGATTAGCTTGGCCAGGGATTCTCACACTACTGTCCACACAGAGTGGCGGCCATCTTATCCAATTGTTGAGGTGGACCCAGGATTCTCGGCCCCTGAGTGGCGGCCATCTTGGCCAATTGATTAGGTATGACAGGGATTGACCTAATTTCAACAGGAAGTGACCCAGACAGACCAAAATTCAACAGGAAGTGACTTAATTTCAGCAGGAAATGACCTAAAAATGACCTGATATCAACAGGAAGTGACTTAATTTGAACAGGAAGTGACCTAATTTCAACAGGAAGTGACCCAGAACTGACCTAAAATCAACAGGAAGTGACCCAATTTCAACAGGAAGTGACCTAATATCAACAGGAAGTGACCCGATTTCAACAGTAAGTGACCTAATACCAACAGGAAGTGACCCGATTTCAATAGGAAGTGACCTGATTTCAACAGGAAGTGACCTGAAATCAACAGGAAGTGAGCATGCTTGTGCTAAGTTAGCATGTTAATGTTAGCTTAGGATGCTAATGCTAGGTTAACATGTTAATGCTAATGCTTAGTTAGCATGCTAATGTTAGCTGCGCATGCTAATGCTAAGTTATTATGTTAATGTTAAGTTAGCATGCTAATGCTAAGTTAGCATGCTAATGCTAATGCTAAGTTAGCATGCTAATGCTAATGTTAAGTTAACATGCTAATGCTAAGTTAGCATGTTAATGCTAAGTTAGCATGCTAATGCTAAGTTAGCATGCTAATGCTAATGCTACGTTAGCATGCTAATGTTACGTTAGCATGCTAATGCTAAATTAGCATGCTAATGCTAATGCTAAGTTAGCATGCTAATGCTACGTTAGCATGCTAATGCTAAGTTAGCATGCTAATGCTAATGCTAAGTTAGCATGCTAATGCTACGTTAGCATGCTAATGCTAAGTTAGCATGCTAATGCTAATGCTAAGTTAGCATGCTAATGCTAATGCTAAGTTAGCATGCTAATGCTAAATTAGCATGCTAATGCTACGTTAGCATGCTAATACTAATGCTAAGTTAGCATGCTAATGCTATGTTAGCATGCTAATGCTAAGTTAGCATGCTAATGCTAAATTAGCATGCTAATGCTAAGTTAGCATGCTAATGCTAAGTTAGCATGCTAATGCTAATGCTAAGTTAGCATGCTAATGCTAAGTTAGCATGCTAATGCTAATGTTAGGTTAGCATGCTAATGCTAAGTTAACATGCTAATGCTAAGTTAGCACGTTAATGCTAATGTTAGCTTAGCATGCTAATCCTCATGCAAAGTTAACATGTAGGAAGTGACCCAGAACGGACCAGTGCATTCGGCTTTCCACCTTGCAAGAGTCAGCAGTCACATCCAAAATTTCCGCGGGAATTTTTCTAGTTATTATGTGACTGCTGCGAAGCAGTCACATATTAGTATCCATCCAGAAAAAGCGTTTATTATGTGACTGCTGCCCGCAAAGCAGTAGCGAAGCTACTGCTGCGGAGCAGTATGTGACTGCTGCCCGCAAAGCAGTAGCGAAGCTACTGCTGCGGAGCAGTCACATATTACTATCCAGAAAAAAAGCGTTTATTTTTCTTCTTATTTTTCTTTATTAACCGGAATTTTTCAGACAAAATGCGGGTCGTACCGTTGAACGTACCGGCACAAGTGAGGTATCAAAAGATGCGTCTCGATCTGACTCGGCGGGGTACCATTTTTTTTGGGAATTTCGAGTTACCATGGCGACGCAATTTCCCAAAAACCCCGCCAAAAAGTCCCATAGGAATGAATGGAGAAGGGGAAAAAACATCGACAAATTTAACACCTTTTTCGAAGCCACGCTGCGCGCACATACATTGACCGACCGAGACGATTTTTAGCTCATTTTGTTGCAATTTTTCCCATCTTTAGCTCTGTGTCGAAATTTTTTTTAAGAAATGTAAGCGCTCCCTCCTGTGCGGGTTCAAAGACAGGGTGTGAAATGAAGAAAAAAAGGCTTTTTACATTAGTGTGTATTGCGTTTGCTAGAGTGGAGCAATCAGCGCTAGAGTGTAGAGACAAAAAAAATTCTTTCGAAAAATTTCACTTCAACTCGTCACCGTGGCCACAATATTTGCTCAGTAAACATCAAATTTGGATATTTTGTAGTCACAAGGGTCTTCTTTCTGACAAACCCACTTTTGTGCGGCAAAGGTGTCATTTAGTACCTTTTATTTGACTTGAAGCGAGGGGAAGTCGCACTTTTTCGCCCATTGAGCCCCATGTTATTTTCGCCACCTTTTTTTGTCATTTTTTTAAAAGTCGCACGTTTTCAACCTGCTCTAATTTGGTCATTTTTTATCCGATTTAAAAAATGAGAACATGCTTGCGTTCCCCAAAGCCTTGCCGTTCTAACGGGGCATTTCTGAAATCTGTATCTTAAACCGTTGAGTCGTGAGAGCCTTTTGTTCGAGGTGTGCGCTTTCTCATAGAACTCAATTGAAGCAAAATGTTCGCCCACCTGGTAATTACGAAATGTGTGTGCGTGAATGCGCATATTTGTTAAAGTGACAGTAACCCATTTTCAGTTTATTGATTATGGCTTAACTTCCACATTTCTTGATCAATTAAAACCATTCAAATTTTAAACTCTTCAGATCATTCCCTATTTTCGCTTAATGAAAAAAAATCAAAGCACAATATTATATTTTTGTTTATGAAATGTAATGTAATGAACTGCTATTTAAATGGTGCTTTTTGAGCTATTCTGCCCACTCTCTCACTTCTGCACAGCAACTGCCTCAGCCAATCAGAGCTGCTTGTTGTCATCCACGCCTGGAATTTCCCCACCACCGCCCACACACAGTGGCGGCCATCTTGGCCAGGGATTCTCACACTACTGCCCATACAGAGCGGCGGCCATCTTGGCCAGGGATTCTCACACGACTGCCCAGATAGAGCGGCGGCCATCTTGGCCAGGGATTCTCACACTACTGCCCATACAGAGCGGCGGCCATTTTGGCCAATTGTTGAGGTGCACCCAGGATTGTCGGCCTCTGCCCGCATGGAGCGGCGGCCATTTTGGTCAATTGATTAGCAAGGCCAGGGATTCTCACACTACTGCCCACATACAGCGGCGGCCATCTTGGCCAATTGATTAGCTTGGCCAGGGATTCTCACACTACTGTCCACACAGAGTGGCGGCCATCTTATCCAATTGTTGAGGTGGACCCAGGATTCTCGGCCCCTGAGTGGCGGCCATCTTGGCCAATTGATTAGGTATGACAGGGATTGACCTAATTTCAACAGGAAGTGACCCAGACAGACCAAAATTCAACAGGAAGTGACTTAATTTCAGCAGGAAATGACCTAAAAATGACCTGATATCAACAGGAAGTGACTTAATTTGAACAGGAAGTGACCTAATTTCAACAGGAAGTGACCCAGAACTGACCTAAAATCAACAGGAAGTGACCCAATTTCAACAGGAAGTGACCTAATATCAACAGGAAGTGACCCGATTTCAACAGTAAGTGACCTAATACCAACAGGAAGTGACCCGATTTCAATAGGAAGTGACCTGATTTCAACAGGAAGTGACCTGAAATCAACAGGAAGTGAGCATGCTTGTGCTAAGTTAGCATGTTAATGTTAGCTTAGGATGCTAATGCTAGGTTAACATGTTAATGCTAATGCTTAGTTAGCATGCTAATGTTAGCTGCGCATGCTAATGCTAAGTTATTATGTTAATGTTAAGTTAGCATGCTAATGCTAAGTTAGCATGCTAATGCTAATGCTAAGTTAGCATGCTAATGCTAATGTTAAGTTAACATGCTAATGCTAAGTTAGCATGTTAATGCTAAGTTAGCATGCTAATGCTAAGTTAGCATGCTAATGCTAATGCTACGTTAGCATGCTAATGTTACGTTAGCATGCTAATGCTAAATTAGCATGCTAATGCTAATGCTAAGTTAGCATGCTAATGCTACGTTAGCATGCTAATGCTAAGTTAGCATGCTAATGCTAATGCTAAGTTAGCATGCTAATGCTACGTTAGCATGCTAATGCTAAGTTAGCATGCTAATGCTAATGCTAAGTTAGCATGCTAATGCTAATGCTAAGTTAGCATGCTAATGCTAAATTAGCATGCTAATGCTACGTTAGCATGCTAATACTAATGCTAAGTTAGCATGCTAATGCTATGTTAGCATGCTAATGCTAAGTTAGCATGCTAATGCTAAATTAGCATGCTAATGCTAAGTTAGCATGCTAATGCTAAGTTAGCATGCTAATGCTAATGCTAAGTTAGCATGCTAATGCTAAGTTAGCATGCTAATGCTAATGTTAGGTTAGCATGCTAATGCTAAGTTAACATGCTAATGCTAAGTTAGCACGTTAATGCTAATGTTAGCTTAGCATGCTAATCCTCATGCAAAGTTAACATGTAGGAAGTGACCCAGAACGGACCAGTGCATTCGGCTTTCCACCTTGCAAGAGTCAGCAGTCACATCCAAAATTTCCGCGGGAATTTTTCTAGTTATTATGTGACTGCTGCGAAGCAGTCACATATTAGTATCCATCCAGAAAAAGCGTTTATTATTATGTCTTATTCTTCACATTTTTTCAGACGAAATGCGGGTCGTACCGTAGAACGTACCGGCACAAGTGAGGTATCAAAAGATGCGTCTCGATTTGACTCGGCGGGGTACCATTTTTTTTCGGAATTTCGAGTTACCATGGCGACGCAATTCCCCAAAAAACCCCCCAAAAAGTCCCATAGGAATGAATGGAGAAGGGGAAAAAACCTCCACAAATTTAACACCTTTTTCGAAGCCACGCTGCGCGCACATACATTGACCGACCGAGACGATTTTTAGCTCATTTTGTTGCAATTTTTCCCATCTTTAGCTCTGTGTTGAAATTTTTTTTAAGAAATGTAAGCGCTCCCTCCTGTGCGGGTTCAAAGACAGGGTGTGAAATGAAGAAAAAGAGGCTCTTTCCATTAGTGTGTATTGCGTTTGCTAGAGTGGAGCAATCAGCGCTAGAGTGGAGAGACAAAAAAAATTCTTTCCAAAAATTTCACTTCAACTCGTCACCGTGGCCACAATATTTGCTCAGTAAACATCAAATTTGGATATTTTGTAGTCACAAGGGTCTTCTTTCTGACAAACCCACTTTTGTGCGGCAAAGGTGTCATTTAGTACCTTTTATTTGACTTGAAGCGAGGGGAAGTCGCACTTTTTCGCCCATTGAGCCCCATGTTATTTTCGCCGCCTTTTTTTGTCATTTTTTTTCAAAGTCACACGTTTTCAACCTGCTCTAATTTGGTCATTTTTTATCCGATTTAAAAGATGAGAACATGCTTGCGTTCCCCAAAGCCTTGCCGTTCTAACGGGGCATTTCTGAAATCTGTATCTTAAACCGTTCAGTCGTGAGAGCCTTTTGTTCGAGGTGTGCGCTTTCTCATAGAACTCAATTGAAGCAAGCAAAATGTTCGCCCACCTGGTACTTAGGAAATGTGTGTGCGTGAATGCGCATATTTGTTAAAGTGACAGTAACCCATTTTCAGTTTAGTGATTATGGCTTAACTTCCACATTTCTTGATCAATTAAAACCATTCGAATTTTAAACTCTTCAGATCATTCCCTATTTTCGCTTAATAAAAAAAAATCAAAGCACAATATAATATTTTTGTTTATGAAATGTAATGTAATGAACTGCTATTTAAATGGTGCTTTTTGAGCTATTCTGCCCACTCTCTCACTTCTGCACAGCAACTGCCTCAGCCAATCAGAGCTGCTTGTTGTCATCCACGCCTGGAATTTCCCCACCACCGCCCACACACAGTGGCGGCCATCTTGGCCAGGGATTCTCACATTACTGTCCATACAGAGCGGCGGCCATCTTGGCCAGGGATTCTCACACTACTGTCCATACAGAGCGGCGGCCATCTTGGCCAGGGATTCTCACACTACTGCCCATACAGAGCGGCGGCCATCTTGGACAGGGATTCTCACACTACTGCCCACACAGAGTGGCGGCCATCTTGGCCAATTGTTGAGGTGCACCCAGGATTCTCGGCCTCTGCCCACATGGAGCGGCGGCCATTTTGGTCAATTGATTAGCTAGGCCAGGGACTTCAGCACCACTGCACACACACAGAGTGGCGGCCATCTTGTCCAATTGTTGAGGTGCACCCAGGATTCTCGGCCCCTGAGTGGCGGCCATCTTGGCCAATTGAGTAGGTATGACAGGGATTGACCTAATTTCAACAGGAAGTGACCCAGACAGACCTAAATTCAACAGGAAGTGACTTAATTTCAGTAGGAAATGACCTAAAAATGACCTGATATCAACAGGAAGTGACTTAATTTGAACAGGAAGTGACCTAATTTCAACAGGAAGTGACCCAGGACTGACCTAAAATCTACAGGAAGTGACCCGATTTCAACAGGAAGTGACCTAATATCAACAGGAAGTGACCCGACTTCAACAGGAAGTGACCTGTTTCACCAGGAAGTGAGCATGCTAGTGCTAAGTTAGCATGCTAATGTTAGCTGAGCATGCTAATGTTACGTTAGCATGCTAATGCTACGTTAGCATGCTAATGTTACGTTAGCATGCTAATGCTAATGCTACGTTAGCATGCTAATGTTACGTTAGCATGCTAATGCTAAGTTTTTTTTTTATTTAGTTTTTTTTTATTTATTTTTTTATTTTTATTTTTTTTAATTTTTTTTTTTTTTCTTTTTTTTTTTTTTTTTTTAATTTTTTTTTTTTTCCTAATGCTAAGTTTGGCATGCTAATGCTACATTAGCATGCTAATGCTAAGTTAGCATGTTAATGCTAATGCTACGTTAGCATGCTAATGTTACGTTAGCATGCTAATGCTAAGTTTTTTTTTTATTTATTTTTTTTTTTTTATTTTTTTTTTTTTTATTTTATTTTTTTTATTTATTTATTTTTTTCTTTTTTTTTTTTTTTTTTAATTTTTTTTTTTTTTCCTAATGCTAAGTTTAGCATGCTAATGCTACGTTAGCATGCTAATGCTAAGTTACCATGTTAATGCTAATGCTAAGTTAGCATGCTAATGCTAAGTTAGCATGCTAATGCTAATGTTAGCTTAGCATGCTAATGCTCATGCTAAGTTAGCACGCTAATGCTAATGTTAGCTTAGCATGCTAATCCTCCTGCAAAGTTAACGTGTAGGAAGTGACCCAGAGTGCATTCGGCTTTCCGCCTTGCAAGAGTCAGCAGTCACATCCAAAATTTCCACGGGAAATTTTTTTTTTCTAGTTATGTGACTGCTGCGAAGCAGTCACATATTAGTATCCATCCAGAAAAAGCGTTTATTATTATGTCTTATTCTTCACATTTTTTCAGACGAAATGCGGGTCGTACCGTAGAACGTACCGGCACAAGTGAGGTATCAAAAGATGCGTCTCGATTTGACTCGGCGGGGTACCATTTTTTTTCGGAATTTCGAGTTACCATGGCGACGCAATTCCCCAAAAAACCCCCCAAAAAGTCCCATAGGAATGAATGGAGAAGGGGAAAAAACCTCCACAAATTTAACACCTTTTTCGAAGCCACGCTGCGCGCACATACATTGACCGACCGAGACGATTTTTAGCTCATTTTGTTGCAATTTTTCCCATCTT
>NC_135411.1:50263535-50266035 GCF_051991245.1 Festucalex cinctus
TTTTTTTAATTTTTTTTTTTTTTCTTTTTTTTTTTTTTTTTTAATTTTTTTTTTTTTCCTAATGCTAAGTTTGGCATGCTAATGCTACATTAGCATGCTAATGCTAAGTTAGCATGTTAATGCTAATGCTACGTTAGCATGCTAATGTTACGTTAGCATGCTAATGCTAAGTTTTTTTTTTATTTATTTTTTTTTTTTTATTATTATTTTTTTTTTTTTATTTTTTTTTTTTATTTATTTTTTTCTTTTTTTTTTTTTTTTAATTTTTTTTTTTTTCCTAATGCTAAGTTTAGCATGCTAATGCTACGTTAGCATGCTAATGTTACGTTAGCATGCTAATGCTAATGCTACGTTAGCATGCTAATGTTACGTTAGCATGCTAATGCTAAGTTTTTTTTTTATTTAGTTTTTTTTTATTTATTTTTTTATTTTTATTTTTTTTAAATTTTTTTTTTTTTCTTTTTTTTTTTTTTTTTTTAATTTTTTTTTTTTTCCTAATGCTAAGTTTGGCATGCTAATGCTACATTAGCATGCTAATGCTAAGTTAGCATGTTAATGCTAATGCTACGTTAGCATGCTAATGTTACGTTAGCATGCTAATGCTAAGTTTTTTTTTTATTTATTTTTTTTTTTTTATTTTTATTTTTTTTTTTTTATTTTTTTTTTTTATTTATTTTTTTTTTTTTTTTTTTTTTTTAATTTTTTTTTTTTTTCCTAATGCTAAGTTTAGCATGCTAATGCTACGTTAGCATGCTAATGCTAAGTTACCATGTTAATGCTAATGCTAAGTTAGCATGCTAATGCTAAGTTAGCATGCTAATGCTAATGTTAGCTTAGCATGCTAATGCTCATGCTAAGTTAGCACGCTAATGCTAATGTTAGCTTAGCATGCTAATCCTCCTGCAAAGTTAACGTGTAGGAAGTGACCCAGAGTGCATTCGGCTTTCCGCCTTGCAAGAGTCAGCAGTCACATCCAAAATTTCCACGGGAAATTTTTTTTTTCTAGTTATGTGACTGCTGCAAAGCAGTCACATATTAGTATCCATCCAGAAAAAGCGTTTATTATTATGTCTTATTCTTCACATTTTTTCAGACGAAATGCGGGTCGTACCGTAGAACGTACCGGCACAAGTGAGGTGTCAAAAGATGCGTCTCGATTTGACTCGGCGGGGTACCATTTTTTTTCGGAATTTCGAGTTACCATGGCGACGCAATTCCCCAAAAACCCCCCCAAAAAGTCCCATAGGAATGAATGGAGAAGGGGAAAAAACCTCCACAAATTTAACACCTTTTTCGAAGCCACGCTGCGCGCACATACATTGACCGACCGAGACGATTTTTAGCTCATTTTGTTGCAATTTTTCCCATCTTTAGCTCTGTGTTGAAATTTTTTTTTTGAAATGTAAGCGCTCCCTCCTGTGCGGGTTCAAAGACAGGGTGTGAAATGAAGAAAAAGAGGCTCTTTACATTAGTGTGTATTGCGTTTGCTAGAGTGGAGCAATCAGCGCTAGAGTGGAGAGACAAAAAAAATTATTTCGAAAAGTTTCACTTCAACTCGTCACCGTGGCCACAATATTTGCTCAGTAAACATCACATTTGGATATTTTGTAGTCACAAGGGTCTTCTTTCTGACAAACCCACTTTTGTGCGGCTAAGGTGTCATTTAGTACCTTTTATTTGACTTGAAGCGAGGGGAAGTCGCACTTTTTCGCCCATTGAGCCCCATGTTATTTTCGCCGCCTTTTTTTGTCATTTTTTTTAAAAGTCACACGTTTTCAACCTGCTCTAATTTGGTCATTTTTTATCCGATTTAAAAAATGAGAACATGCTTGCGTTCCCCAAAGCCTTGCCGTTCTAACGGGGCATTTCTGAAATCTGTATCTTAAACCGTTGAGTCGTGAGAGCCTTTTGTTCGAGGTGTGCGCTTTCTCATAGAACTCAATTGAAGCAAGCAAAATGTTCGCCCACCTGGTACTTAGGAAATGTGTGTGCGTGAATGCGCATATTTGTTAAAGTGACAGTAACCCATTTTCAGTTTAGTGATTATGGCTTAACTTCCACATTTCTTGATCAATTAAAACCATTCGAATTTTAAACTCTTCAGATCATTCCCTATTTTCGCTTAATAAAAAAAAATCAAAGCACAATATAATATTTTTTGTTTATGAAATGTAATGTAATGAACTGCTATTTAAATGGTGCTTTTTGAGCTATTCTGCCCACTCTCTCACTTCTGCACAGCAACTGCCTCAGCCAATCAGAGCTGCTTGTTGTCATCCACGCCTGGAATTTCCCCACCACCGCCCACACACAGTGGCGGCCATCTTGGCCAGGGATTCTCACATTACTGTCCATACAGAGCGGCGGCCATCTTGGCCAGGGATTCTCACACTACTGTCCATACAGAGCGGCGGCCATCTTGGCCAGGGATTCTCACACTACTGCCCATACAGAGCGGCGGCCATCTTGGCCAGGGATTCTCACACTACTGCCCACACAG
>NC_135411.1:50268535-50271035 GCF_051991245.1 Festucalex cinctus
CTAATTTGGTCATTTTTTATCCGATTTAAAAGATGAGAACATGCTTGCGTTCCCCAAAGCCTTGCCGTTCTAACGGGGCATTTCTGAAATCTGTATCTTAAACCGTTCAGTCGTGAGAGCCTTTTGTTCGAGGTGTGCGCTTTCTCATAGAACTCAATTGAAGCAAGCAAAATGTTCGCCCACCTGGTACTTAGGAAATGTGTGTGCGTGAATGCGCATATTTGTTAAAGTGACAGTAACCCATTTTCAGTTTAGTGATTATGGCTTAACTTCCACATTTCTTGATCAATTAAAACCATTCGAATTTTAAACTCTTCAGATCATTCCCTATTTTCGCTTAATAAAAAAAAATCAAAGCACAATATAATATTTTTGTTTATGAAATGTAATGTAATGAACTGCTATTTAAATGGTGCTTTTTGAGCTATTCTGCCCACTCTCTCACTTCTGCACAGCAACTGCCTCAGCCAATCAGAGCTGCTTGTTGTCATCCACGCCTGGAATTTCCCCACCACCGCCCACACACAGTGGCGGCCATCTTGGCCAGGGATTCTCACATTACTGTCCATACAGAGCGGCGGCCATCTTGGCCAGGGATTCTCACACTACTGTCCATACAGAGCGGCGGCCATCTTGGCCAGGGATTCTCACACTACTGCCCATACAGAGCGGCGGCCATCTTGGACAGGGATTCTCACACTACTGCCCACACAGAGTGGCGGCCATCTTGGCCAATTGTTGAGGTGCACCCAGGATTCTCGGCCTCTGCCCACATGGAGCGGCGGCCATTTTGGTCAATTGATTAGCTAGGCCAGGGACTTCAGCACCACTGCACACACACAGAGTGGCGGCCATCTTGTCCAATTGTTGAGGTGCACCCAGGATTCTCGGCCCCTGAGTGGCGGCCATCTTGGCCAATTGAGTAGGTATGACAGGGATTGACCTAATTTCAACAGGAAGTGACCCAGACAGACCTAAATTCAACAGGAAGTGACTTAATTTCAGTAGGAAATGACCTAAAAATGACCTGATATCAACAGGAAGTGACTTAATTTGAACAGGAAGTGACCTAATTTCAACAGGAAGTGACCCAGGACTGACCTAAAATCTACAGGAAGTGACCCGATTTCAACAGGAAGTGACCTAATATCAACAGGAAGTGACCCGACTTCAACAGGAAGTGACCTGTTTCACCAGGAAGTGAGCATGCTAGTGCTAAGTTAGCATGCTAATGTTAGCTGAGCATGCTAATGTTACGTTAGCATGCTAATGCTACGTTAGCATGCTAATGTTACGTTAGCATGCTAATGCTAATGCTACGTTAGCATGCTAATGTTACGTTAGCATGCTAATGCTAAGTTTTTTTTTTATTTAGTTTTTTTTTATTTATTTTTTTATTTTTATTTTTTTTAATTTTTTTTTTTTTTCTTTTTTTTTTTTTTTTTTAATTTTTTTTTTTTTCCTAATGCTAAGTTTGGCATGCTAATGCTACATTAGCATGCTAATGCTAAGTTAGCATGTTAATGCTAATGCTACGTTAGCATGCTAATGTTACGTTAGCATGCTAATGCTAAGTTTTTTTTTTATTTATTTTTTTTTTTTATTTTATTTTTTTTTATTTTATTTTTTTTATTTATTTTTTTTTTTCTTTTTTTTTTTTTTTTTTAATTTTTTTTTTTTTCCTAATGCTAAGTTTAGCATGCTAATGCTACGTTAGCATGCTAATGCTAAGTTACCATGTTAATGCTAATGCTAAGTTAGCATGCTAATGCTAAGTTAGCATGCTAATGCTAATGTTAGCTTAGCATGCTAATGCTCATGCTAAGTTAGCACGCTAATGCTAATGTTAGCTTAGCATGCTAATCCTCCTGCAAAGTTAATGTGTAGGAAGTGACCCAGAGTGCATTCGGCTTTCCGCCTTGCAAGAGTCAGCAGTCACATCCAAAATTTCCACGGGAAATTTTTTTTTTCTAGTTATGTGACTGCTGCGAAGCAGTCACATATTAGTATCCATCCAGAAAAAGCGTTTATTATTATGTCTTATTCTTCACATTTTTTCAGACGAAATGCGGGTCGTACCGTAGAACGTACCGGCACAAGTGAGGTATCAAAAGATGCGTCTCGATTTGACTCGGCGGGGTACCATTTTTTTTCGGAATTTCGAGTTACCATGGCGACGCAATTCCCCAAAAAACCCCCCAAAAAGTCCCATAGGAATGAATGGAGAAGGGGAAAAAACCTCCACAAATTTAACACCTTTTTCGAAGCCACGCTGCGCGCACATACATTGACCGACCGAGACGATTTTTAGCTCATTTTGTTGCAATTTTTCCCATCTTTAGCTCTGTGTTGAAATTTTTTTTAAGAAATGTAAGCGCTCCCTCCTGTGCGGGTTCAAAGACAGGGTGTGAAATGAAGAAAAAGAGGCTCTTTCCATTAGTGTGTATTGCGTTTGCTAGAGTGGAGCAATCAGCGCTAGAGTGGAGAGACAAAAAAAATT